>NW_027134012.1:0-19573 GCF_037392515.1 Haliotis asinina
GTCGGGGATCCGGCGCTCGTCTCCCGTCAGTGTTACGGCAGCTATAATTTCACGATCCACCATCCAAAATTTAATGTTTAACATGCATCTGAAAGCCCTTGAAAGTGCGGCTCTGCCAAATTATAACGGGCGTTCGAGCAACATGAGATAATCAGGCAATGCGCGTCATTACGTAACTGTTCTTGTGCGACTGGTAGGTAAAAACGGAGATCTGGCGCGTACCTTCCGCCAGCTATTATTTCATTATCCTTCATCCAAAATGAAAGATTTAAAATGCATCGGAAAGCCCTTGAAAGTGCGGTTGTGCCAAGGTGTGACGTATATTCGTGTCACCTCAGACAGTCAAGCCATGCGCGTCATTATGCAACTGCTGATGGCGGTTAAAGTCGGGGGTCTGGCGCACGTCTCCCGTCAGTGTTACGGCACCTATAATTTCACGATCAATCATCCAACATTTAATGTTTCAAACGCACCTGAAAGCCCTTGAAAGTGCGTCTATGCCAGGTTATAATATGCATTCAAGGAACGTCTTTTAATCAAGGAATGCGCGGCATTATGTAACTGTACTTGTGCGTGTGGCTGGTAGAATTGGGGATCTGGCGCGCATCTTTCCTCAGCTGTTACTTCAGCATCAGAAACCAATGGTGTAAAAGGGGTCGGTAATACCTTGACAATGTGGATGTGCCAAGGTATACTGTGCATTCGAATAAACGTTCCCTTATGTAACGACGCGCATCAAACAGACAAGATGGCGCCATGCTCTGACAACTGTAACTTATCACAAAGGCCGCCTCTGTCTGGCCACTTAGTTACTGAGTTGCGTTCGCAACTCCTTATCATCATTATTTTCATAACTTCTTTCAGATCTGTCCGCATGGACTGATTGTATATACTACGAGTACACGTTCTTCTCTACCTTCCTGTAAACTTAATTACTCCGTGATTAGCTGCATATCACTCGTCTGTGTTCACATCTTCGTACCCTGGAGATGCTATTTATCAGCAATTGTAATTTCGTCACCTGCCTTGCTCTCTTATGGTTATAATCACTCAGCTTGGGTCACTTCCTTTTGACATGCCGCTACTTTGTGATTTTAAACCTCGTCGCCCCACTGACTTCAACTTTGCGTATAAAATTCCTTTGGCATGTGCAATTCACACCTTTTGGCATGCTCTTGCCCCTCCAAATGGACATCACGCATGGAATGGAGATGGACAATTTCCAGTTTCCTCCTCCCCCGTAGAAACATCCGGCTTGGCCACGTGAACTTCATCTAAACCATCCCATTGGTTGTCTGACCGCGACATGGTAATATAAGGGAATGCATGTCACTGCAATTTCATCATCACAGACCAAGTGTCTTAGTGGATCACTACCAGTCAGCGCTGGCAATCACCATTGGCAAGTGAACTTTACTTTTATTTCTTCTCGTTTGTTCTTAATTTCTGCATTTTTCAGTCATTTACGTTGCTCACTTTATCAAACTGATACTCAACATTACTAGGTTTATTCCCTAAATAGACATATCGTATAAGCAGTTTATTTCTTAATTTGTTCAAGACTGTGACATCCAGACCAATCATTCCCAGAAAGTAAGTGTCCCAGCACTATCATCAAGTATGCCTTCCACAAACATTTCGGTCGTTTGTCAAAAGTGTAAAACATATTACAAAGGCATCGCGCATTTAAAGCAATGTTATCCTGGTAGCTCTACTCCTGGTCTACACGCCATACACGCCCAAAATCGCCGCCGTAGCGAGTCCTATACTGCTACACAGCTGGTGTCAATGTCGGCTCTACTGGCATTTTGTGGCACATACAGTGTCAACAAAAATCAAATCCCTGATTACATCAGGGTACTTAAACACTTTGGCCACACAATTCAAGGAGAGGACGCATCTGCAGCCTCTCCTTCAACTAGTAATCCAATGCCGAGTACCAGTGCTGGTTTAACTGGGTCTACCAGAAGTGGTACTCGGTATAATTACAAACAAAACACAGTCAGGGCTAATCTTACAAACACTGGCTTATACGATAGGTTCCCTGAAAGTGAGCCGACACTTTCAGGGTTTTATCAATATTTAACCAATATTCTTAAAAAAGCAGGGCGTAATGCTGGTGACACGTGTCGCCGCGTTTCTAAGTTTTTCTATTATATCCAAAAACATGTTTTCCCAAATAGTAATATGGCTTGTATCAACTTTGATATATTTGAGCATGTAGATGAAATTCATTATTTTAACACGGTCCTTTCACAAAATGGGGTATCTGCAGGTGGCATTAAAAATTACATGTCAGCTGTCAAATCCTTTCTCAGCTACTGCCAAACGTACGTTCAAATGTCCCCAAGGGTTTTCGATAATTTGCGTAGGTTTACAAGTGCTACGCATTGTTCATATACAGGTGTCTCTAGCCAGTATAAACGCGAAGAGGTCCGTAAATCTGTTACAGAATTCAGAGATGAAACCAAACAACCGCCGCCCATTTCCGTTGTTCAAAAGGGGTACACCGATCCTGCAACCAGACAAGAGGTGAGGGACATCCTGGACCGGGCCAAGGCAGATCAACTTCCATCTGAGGACGATCAGCGCCTGGTGATGCGGTACTTGTCTTGTGGGATAATTCAACTTGGACATGCCCAAAGACCTTCAGTGCCGTCGTGTATGAAGTTGGCAGATTTCAATAAGGCACGGTGTGTTGCCGGGAGGTACCAACTTTCTTTCATGGACCACAAGACGTCCATGAGCTTCCTGGTCACCCTAAGCTTGTCCAAAGAGGATTACGACATGTTCAGGGATTACCGTCAATATGTACGTGGTGACATGCCTGAAGATGCTCTACCGGACAAATCGCCTTTCTTCAGGAGAGTGGACGGCACTGAAGTGGGGAATATGTGTCTCGAGTTGGCCCGCTATCAGAGGACAAGAGGTTTCCTTAAACCCAACTTCGAAAACGAACGGAGGACATTTACGGCCACGGATGTTCGGAAAGCTTTGGAGACTGAAGTGGCAAGGCAGCATCCCGATGATGCTGCAAAACGTAAGATGGCCAGTGACTATCTTGCACATGGCCAAAAGACTGTCAGTAGGTACTACGCTAAGAAGACTCCCTTACAGGCTGCTAGTGAGTGTGCTTTTGTGCAAGATGTTATCCAACAAGCAGCGGGTACATCAAACGCTGAGGAATCTGCATCGGCGTCAGTTCCAACAGATTCCTCCAGCCAGCTCCAGCCCCAGACCCACCCCCTTGAAGGTAGGGGGAAGGGAAAAGGGAAAAGCAAAGGAAAAGGCAAGCTCATAAAGCCCAAAAGGTGAGAAACAAGTAGATGAAAGTGAAAGTAGACCGGAAAGTTGATAAAGCCAAACCCGTAGGATAGAAGTAGTAGGTTATAGCCTGTAATTCCATAACCTTATGTCAGTTTCGACCCATTAGGTTTATACAGCAGTAGTAAAGGGGTTCGCTGTTCGAACTTGCTGTTGTGGGAATGGTGCAGGAAAAGCTACATGACACTAGACCAGAGAGTAGATCAAACCAAAACCGTAGGATAGAAGTAGTAGGTTATAGCCTGTAATTCCATAACCTAATGTCAGTTTCGACCCATTAGGTTTATACAGCAGTAGTAAAGGGGTTCGCTGTTCGAACTTGCTGTTGTGGGAATGGTGCAGGAGAAGAAAAATGGCACTCTTAAATGAGCAACCTCCACGTGGTGAGTGCTGGTTAACACAAATAGCTCATAATGTATTTGGTTCAGTTATACAATTCTTTATGTATCTAATGTGTTATGTCTTTTTCAGATATATTTTTCTATATCCATTCTGCGCTACATAAGTCAAATTTCAAATGCAATGCAATGTTTCGTTCATGTGGTTTCGCAAAAGTCTATTTCATGATATATTTGGTTCAAACATACAATTCTTTATATATCTAACATACTATATCTTTTTCAGCTATATTTTCTTTCTACCAAAGATGCTAGGCATGTCCGTAGGTGATGCCGCTTGTCCGTTCCGTCGCAACGGCGCCGGTAGCGGAAGTAGACTTTCGTTCTAATTTCGTTATCCCTCATTGGATTTCTAATATCTATGATTCATTTGAAAGGTCTCTTCATGGGGTTTCTGGCGATGCATAACATGCACGTCTGCAATGCTGTGCACAGCTGCAACCGTCTGCATATAGTGCCGCTTTTCTATCCGGCTTGACTTCCGCCGCCGACTCATGTCGACCCCACCAATAACCCCTTATAATATCTCTCTCCTTTCGAAGATCGCTGTCATCTACAGTGCATGTGAAAGCCCATGCAAATGGGCTTCAAGACGATGTAAGACAAGCCCATGTGCACTGGCATGGCAAGCTACATACGTCTGCGTGTCATGCCGCGTGTCCCGTGCGTCGCCAACACCATCAGTGCGTTATTTCTTGGTTAATCATGTGTACATGTCTGATGCGACTTTCAGTATCTTATATTCATTAGAAAGAGCATTTCAATTCGCTTCTGGTGGTGTATGGCATGTGCATGTGCGACGTTGAGCAAAGATGCTAGGCATGTCCGTAGGTAATGCCGCTTGTCCGTTCCGTCGCAACGGCGCCGGTAGCGGAAGTAGACTTTCGTTCTAATTTCGTTATCCCTCATTGGATTTCTAATATCTATGATTCATTTGAAAGGTCTCTTCATGGGGTTTCTGGCGATGCATAACATGCAAGTCTGCAATGCTGTGCACAGCTGCAACCGTCTGCATATAGTGCCGCTTTTCTATCCGGCTTGACTTCCGCCGCCGACTCATGTCGACCCCACCAATAACCCCTTATAATATCTCTCTCCTTTCGAAGATCGCTATCATCTACAGTGCATGTGAAAGCCCATGCAAATGGGCTTCAAGACGATGTAAGACAAGCCCATGTGCACTGGCATGGCAAGCTACATACGTCTGCGTGTCATGCCGCGTGTCCCGTGCGTCGCCAACACCATCAGTGCGTTATTTCTTGGTTAATCATGTGTACATGTCTGATGCGACTTTCAGTATCTTATATTCATTAGAAAGAGCATTTCAATTCGCTTCTGGTGGTGTATGGCATGTGCATGTGCGACGTTGAGCAAAGATGCTAGGCATGTCCGTAGGTAATGCCGCTTGTCCGTTCCGTCGCAACGGCGCCGGTAGCGGAAGTAGACTTTCGTTCTAATTTCGTTATCCCTCATTGGATTTCTAATATCTATGATTCATTTGAAAGGTCTCTTCATGGGGTTTCTGGCGATGCATAACATGCAAGTCTGCAATGCTGTGCACAGCTGCAACCGTCTGCATATAGTGCCGCTTTTCTATCCGGCTTGACTTCCGCCGCCGACTCATGTCGACCCCACCAATAACCCCTTATAATATCTCTCTCCTTTCGAAGATCGCTATCATCTACAGTGCATGTGAAAGCCCATGCAAATGGGCTTCAAGACGATGTAAGACAAGCCCGTGTGCACTGGCATGGCAAGCTACATACGTCTGCGTGTCATGCCGCGTGTCCCGTGCGTCGCCAACACCATCAGTGCGTTATTTCTTGGTTAATCATGTGTACATGTCTGATGCGACTTTCAGTATCTTATATTCATTAGAAAGAGCATTTCAATTCGCTTCTGGTGGTGTATGGCATGTGCATGTGCGACGTTGAGCAAAGATGCTAGGCATGTCCGTAGGTAATGCCGCTTGTCCGTTCCGTCGCAACGGCGCCGGTAGCGGAAGTAGACTTTCGTTCTAATTTCGTTATCCCTCATTGGATTTCTAATATCTATGATTCATTTGAAAGGTCTCTTCATGGGGTTTCTGGCGATGCATAACATGCAAGTCTGCAATGCTGTGCACAGCTGCAACCGTCTGCATATAGTGCCGCTTTTCTATCCGGCTTGACTTCCGCCGCCGACTCATGTCGACCCCACCAATAACCCCTTATAATATCTCTCTCCTTTCGAAGATCGCTATCATCTACAGTGCATGTGAAAGCCCATGCAAATGGGCTTCAAGACGATGTAAGACAAGCCCATGTGCACTGGCATGGCAAGCTACATACGTCTGCGTGTCATGCCGCGTGTCCCGTGCGTCGCCAACACCATCAGTGCGTTATTTCTTGGTTAATCATGTGTACATGTCTGATGCGACTTTCAGTATCTTATATTCATTAGAAAGAGCATTTCAATTCGCTTCTGGTGGTGTATGGCATGTGCATGTGCGACGTTGAGCAAAGATGCTAGGCATGTCCGTAGGTAATGCCGCTTGTCCGTTCCGTCGCAACGGCGCCGGTAGCGGAAGTAGACTTTCGTTCTAATTTCGTTATCCCTCATTGGATTTCTAATATCTATGATTCATTTGAAAGGTCTCTTCATGGGGTTTCTGGCGATGCATAACATGCAAGTCTGCAATGCTGTGCACAGCTGCAACCGTCTGCATATAGTGCCGCTTTTCTATCCGGCTTGACTTCCGCCGCCGACTCATGTCGACCCCACCAATAACCCCTTATAATATCTCTCTCCTTTCGAAGATCGCTATCATCTACAGTGCATGTGAAAGCCCATGCAAATGGGCTTCAAGACGATGTAAGACAAGCCCATGTGCACTGGCATGGCAAGCTACATACGTCTGCGTGTCATGCCGCGTGTCCCGTGCGTCGCCAACACCATCAGTGCGTTATTTCTTGGTTAATCATGTGTACATGTCTGATGCGACTTTCAGTATCTTATATTCATTAGAAAGAGCATTTCAATTCGCTTCTGGTGGTGTATGGCATGTGCATGTGCGACGTTGAGCAAAGATGCTAGGCATGTCCGTAGGTAATGCCGCTTGTCCGTTCCGTCGCAACGGCGCCGGTAGCGGAAGTAGACTTTCGTTCTAATTTCGTTATCCCTCATTGGATTTCTAATATCTATGATTCATTTGAAAGGTCTCTTCATGGGGTTTCTGGCGATGCATAACATGCAAGTCTGCAATGCTGTGCACAGCTGCAACCGTCTGCATATAGTGCCGCTTTTCTATCCGGCTTGACTTCCGCCGCCGACTCATGTCGACCCCACCAATAACCCCTTATAATATCTCTCTCCTTTCGAAGATCGCTATCATCTACAGTGCATGTGAAAGCCCATGCAAATGGGCTTCAAGACGATGTAAGACAAGCCCGTGTGCACTGGCATGGCAAGCTACATACGTCTGCGTGTCATGCCGCGTGTCCCGTGCGTCGCCAACACCATCAGTGCGTTATTTCTTGGTTAATCATGTGTACATGTCTGATGCGACTTTCAGTATCTTATATTCATTAGAAAGAGCATTTCAATTCGCTTCTGGTGGTGTATGGCATGTGCATGTGCGACGTTGAGCAAAGATGCTAGGCATGTCCGTAGGTAATGCCGCTTGTCCGTTCCGTCGCAACGGCGCCGGTAGCGGAAGTAGACTTTCGTTCTAATTTCGTTATCCCTCATTGGATTTCTAATATCTATGATTCATTTGAAAGGTCTCTTCATGGGGTTTCTGGCGATGCATAACATGCAAGTCTGCAATGCTGTGCACAGCTGCAACCGTCTGCATATAGTGCCGCTTTTCTATCCGGCTTGACTTCCGCCGCCGACTCATGTCGACCCCACCAATAACCCCTTATAATATCTCTCTCCTTTCGAAGATCGCTATCATCTACAGTGCATGTGAAAGCCCATGCAAATGGGCTTCAAGACGATGTAAGACAAGCCCATGTGCACTGGCATGGCAAGCTACATACGTCTGCGTGTCATGCCGCGTGTCCCGTGCGTCGCCAACACCATCAGTGCGTTATTTCTTGGTTAATCATGTGTACATGTCTGATGCGACTTTCAGTATCTTATATTCATTAGAAAGAGCATTTCAATTCGCTTCTGGTGGTGTATGGCATGTGCATGTGCGACGTTGAGCAAAGATGCTAGGCATGTCCGTAGGTAATGCCGCTTGTCCGTTCCGTCGCAACGGCGCCGGTAGCGGAAGTAGACTTTCGTTCTAATTTCGTTATCCCTCATTGGATTTCTAATATCTATGATTCATTTGAAAGGTCTCTTCATGGGGTTTCTGGCGATGCATAACATGCAAGTCTGCAATGCTGTGCACAGCTGCAACCGTCTGCATATAGTGCCGCTTTTCTATCCGGCTTGACTTCCGCCGCCGACTCATGTCGACCCCACCAATAACCCCTTATAATATCTCTCTCCTTTCGAAGATCGCTATCATCTACAGTGCATGTGAAAGCCCATGCAAATGGGCTTCAAGACGATGTAAGACAAGCCCATGTGCACTGGCATGGCAAGCTACATACGTCTGCGTGTCATGCCGCGTGTCCCGTGCGTCGCCAACACCATCAGTGCGTTATTTCTTGGTTAATCATGTGTACATGTCTGATGCGACTTTCAGTATCTTATATTCATTAGAAAGAGCATTTCAATTCGCTTCTGGTGGTGTATGGCATGTGCATGTGCGACGTTGAGCAAAGATGCTAGGCATGTCCGTAGGTAATGCCGCTTGTCCGTTCCGTCGCAACGGCGCCGGTAGCGGAAGTAGACTTTCGTTCTAATTTCGTTATCCCTCATTGGATTTCTAATATCTATGATTCATTTGAAAGGTCTCTTCATGGGGTTTCTGGCGATGCATAACATGCAAGTCTGCAATGCTGTGCACAGCTGCAACCGTCTGCATATAGTGCCGCTTTTCTATCCGGCTTGACTTCCGCCGCCGACTCATGTCGACCCCACCAATAACCCCTTATAATATCTCTCTCCTTTCGAAGATCGCTATCATCTACAGTGCATGTGAAAGCCCATGCAAATGGGCTTCAAGACGATGTAAGACAAGCCCATGTGCACTGGCATGGCAAGCTACATACGTCTGCGTGTCATGCCGCGTGTCCCGTGCGTCGCCAACACCATCAGTGCGTTATTTCTTGGTTAATCATGTGTACATGTCTGATGCGACTTTCAGTATCTTATATTCATTAGAAAGAGCATTTCAATTCGCTTCTGGTGGTGTATGGCATGTGCATGTGCGACGTTGAGCAAAGATGCTAGGCATGTCCGTAGGTAATGCCGCTTGTCCGTTCCGTCGCAACGGCGCCGGTAGCGGAAGTAGACTTTCGTTCTAATTTCGTTATCCCTCATTGGATTTCTAATATCTATGATTCATTTGAAAGGTCTCTTCATGGGGTTTCTGGCGATGCATAACATGCAAGTCTGCAATGCTGTGCACAGCTGCAACCGTCTGCATATAGTGCCGCTTTTCTATCCGGCTTGACTTCCGCCGCCGACTCATGTCGACCCCACCAATAACCCCTTATAATATCTCTCTCCTTTCGAAGATCGCTATCATCTACAGTGCATGTGAAAGCCCATGCAAATGGGCTTCAAGACGATGTAAGACAAGCCCATGTGCACTGGCATGGCAAGCTACATACGTCTGCGTGTCATGCCGCGTGTCCCGTGCGTCGCCAACACCATCAGTGCGTTATTTCTTGGTTAATCATGTGTACATGTCTGATGCGACTTTCAGTATCTTATATTCATTAGAAAGAGCATTTCAATTCGCTTCTGGTGGTGTATGGCATGTGCATGTGCGACGTTGAGCAAAGATGCTAGGCATGTCCGTAGGTAATGCCGCTTGTCCGTTCCGTCGCAACGGCGCCGGTAGCGGAAGTAGACTTTCGTTCTAATTTCGTTATCCCTCATTGGATTTCTAATATCTATGATTCATTTGAAAGGTCTCTTCATGGGGTTTCTGGCGATGCATAACATGCAAGTCTGCAATGCTGTGCACAGCTGCAACCGTCTGCATATAGTGCCGCTTTTCTATCCGGCTTGACTTCCGCCGCCGACTCATGTCGACCCCACCAATAACCCCTTATAATATCTCTCTCCTTTCGAAGATCGCTATCATCTACAGTGCATGTGAAAGCCCATGCAAATGGGCTTCAAGACGATGTAAGACAAGCCCATGTGCACTGGCATGGCAAGCTACATACGTCTGCGTGTCATGCCGCGTGTCCCGTGCGTCGCCAACACCATCAGTGCGTTATTTCTTGGTTAATCATGTGTACATGTCTGATGCGACTTTCAGTATCTTATATTCATTAGAAAGAGCATTTCAATTCGCTTCTGGTGGTGTATGGCATGTGCATGTGCGACGTTGAGCAAAGATGCTAGGCATGTCCGTAGGTAATGCCGCTTGTCCGTTCCGTCGCAACGGCGCCGGTAGCGGAAGTAGACTTTCGTTCTAATTTCGTTATCCCTCATTGGATTTCTAATATCTATGATTCATTTGAAAGGTCTCTTCATGGGGTTTCTGGCGATGCATAACATGCACGTCTGCAATGCTGTGCACAGCTGCAACCGTCTGCATATAGTGCCGCTTTTCTATCCGGCTTGACTTCCGCCGCCGACTCATGTCGACCCCACCAATAACCCCTTATAATATCTCTCTCCTTTCGAAGATCCCTAACATCTATAGTGCATGTGAAAGCCCATGCAAATGGGCTTCAAGACGATGTACGACAAGCCCATGTGCACTGGCATGGCAAGCTACATACGCCTGCGTGTCATGCCGCGTGTCCCGTGCGTCGCCAACACCATCAGTGCGTTATTTCTTGGTTAATCATGTGTACATGTCTGATGCGACTTTCAGTATCTTATATTCATTAGAAAGAGCATTTCAATTCGCTTCTGGTGGTGTATGGCATGTGCATGTGCGACGTTGAGCAAAGATGCTAGGCATGTCCGTAGGTAATGCCGCTTGTCCGTTCCGTCGCAGCGGCGCCGGTAGCGGAAGTAGACTTTCGTTCTAATTTCGTTATCCCTCATTGGATTTCTAATATCTATGATTCATTTGAAAGGTCTCTTCATGGGGTTTCTGGCGATGTATGACATGCACGTCTGCAATGTTGTGTATAGCTGTCCAGATTTGATGCCGCATGTTAGTTCCGTCGCAAAGGCGCCGGTAGCGGAAGTAGACTTTTGTTCTAATTTCGTTATCCCTCATTGGATTTCTTATATCTATGATTCATTTGAAAGGTCTTTCCATGGGGTTTCTAGCGATGTATAACATGTACGTCTGCAATGTTGTGTATAGCTGTCCGTATGTAATGCCGCATGTTAGTTCCGTCCCAACGGCGCCGTTAGCGGAAGTAGGCTTTCGTCCTAATTTCGTTATCCCTCATTGGATTTCTTATATCTATGATTCATTTGAAAGGCCTTTCCATGGGGTTTCTAGCGATGTATAACATGCACGTCTGCAATGTTGTGTATAGCTGTCCAGATTTGATGCCGCATGTTAGTTCCGTCGCAACGGCGCCGTTAGCGGAAGTAGACTTTCGTTCTAATTTCGTTATCCCTCATTGGATTTCTTATGTCTATGATTCATTTGAAAGGTCTTTCCATGGGGTTTCTAGCGATGTATAACATGTACGTCTGCAATGTTGTGTATAGCTGTCCGTATGTAATGCCGCATGTTAGTTCCGTCCCAACGGCGCCGTTAGCGGAAGTAGGCTTTCGTCCTAATTTCGTTATCCCTCATTGGATTTCTTATATCTATGATTCATTTGAAAGGCCTTTCCATGGGGTTTCTAGCGATGTATAACATGCACGTCTGCAATGTTGTGTATAGCTGTCCAGATTTGATGCCGCATGTTAGTTCCGTCGCAACGGCGCCGTTAGCGGAAGTAGACTTTCGTTCTAATTTCGTTATCCCTCATTGGATTTCTTATGTCTATGATTCATTTGAAAGGTCTTTCCATGGGGTTTCTAGCGATGTATAACATGCACGTCTGCAATGTTGTGTATAGCTGTCCGCATGTACTGCCGCATGCTATTTCCGTGTCAACGGATCGGTAATCGGAAGTTAATTTCGTTGATAATTTTTATATCGTTTTCTCGTTCCTAAATGTCCATAATGCGTATGAATGCCCTTTCAAATCTGCTTCTAACGACGTATCACATGTACATATACAATGGTTTTTGGAGAGGCTACACACGTCCGTATATACCGCCGCTTTTCGCGTCTACGGCCTTTCAATGGCGCATTTGCTCTCGTGTTGCCTTATTGCGTCTTTTTTGCTTCTAACTGCAGCACTCTAGTCTGTAGCATACATTTTTTGGTATCATTAGAAAGCTCTTCTGGTGACGGCAACAATGGTGTAAGCAGATTTCATCTATTCTGAAAATTGTAAAGTATATTGCACAATTTGTTCGAAAAAATAGTCGTTTTTTACTGTACTTTTTAAAAAAATACTATGTAACTTCTTTTCTAAAAGTCAGATGTCAAATTGGATGGTATTGCCAGAAAGCCCATTTAATGGCGGAGGTACATGCAAAATTTCGTTGCTCTATCTTTTCAAATAAAGTAAATCTAAACTTTTTAAAATGTGTACTATCGTCAGGTGAAAGTTTAACTATCCAACGTATTTACGTACTTTTCTACACAAGGGGAACCCGAGCCAGCTTGGCCACTGCTCGGAAAATGCCTACGTTCCCCGGGCACGAACGTAGACGGGACGGGAACGGAACGGCGATGCGGAAATTGCGACGCTGCCCTCTACGTCTGCCCACGGAGGTTGGAAAGTATCAAGGTTGTGCATAGGGGGATAATTCCGACCTCCACCATGATCAAGCACTTGGTTGACGTGGTGGTTAGCGTGAGCAACGGCGCGCGACGTTGTTCATACTATTCATCATTCGTTCTGCCGAAGACGCTCGATCCATAAGCGGCCATGGTGTAGCAAAACGGAAAACTATCGAGTCTTGACAGGGGGCTCAATGGCGAGTTTGCGAGAAGCAGAACGATATGCTGGTGTTGCATAGCAGGCGAGGGGACGATCCCGAGAGGAGAGTCGATGATGGTGAAACGGTAGCTGGCGCAGGCAAACCCGTTCGAGTCTTGATTTGCCCGTGAGCAAGTGTAGACTCTGCTGACTTTTGCCTAGAGATGGGTGATAGTGTCGGAAGCAGAGCGACAGGTTGGTGTTGCATAGCAGGCGAGGGGACGATCCCGAGAGGATAGGCGATGATGGTGACAGGGTAGCTGGCGCAGCGAACCGGTTCGAGTCTTGATTCGCCCGCAAGCAAGTGCATACGCCGGTGATTTTACCTAGAAGCAGGCGATGTCTCAGCCACGAAGCAGGCAAAACACTGGTGTTGCACAGAGGTTGAGGGGGCGACCTCGAGACGAGAGGCGATGATGGTAAAACGGTAGCTGGCGCAGGCAAACCCGTTCGAGTCTTGATTTGCCCGTGAGCAAGTGTAGACTCTGCTGACTTTTACCTAGAGATGGGTGATAGTGTCGGAAGCAGATCGACAGGCTGGTGTTGCATAGCAGGCGAGGGGACGATCCCGAGAGGAGAGTCGATGATGGTGAAACGGTAGCTGGCGCAGGCAAACCCGTTCGAGTCTTGATTTGCCCGTGAGCAAGTGTAGACTCTGCTGACTTTTACCTAGAGATGGGTGATAGTGTCGGAAGCAGATCGACATGCTGGTGTTGCATAGCAGGCGAGGGTCGATCCCGAGAGGAGTGCCGATGATGGTAAAACGGTAGCTGGCGCAGGCAGACCAGTTCGAGTCTTGACAGGAGACTCTAGGTCGATTTGGTGGTAATTGTTCATGATTTGCCGTGTCAAATCTTTGCGATTCCCTAAGGTGTGGCATATGGGAAATGAGCGGTTTATTGCTGTAGTGTCTACAGCTACGTGAGACATCTACTTGATGGGTAGATGCGACGGCATGACATGCCAGACGGACATTGACGTTTTGTTATGCATGTTGATGTAAAGCGTAGTGTGTGTTGTTCACGTGTAGCAGCTCAACTGCCAACAGTACTTGAAGAACCACGACCTCCTTCCTACGTCGACTCAAGTGTGCCTTCACAGCAATCAGACTTTGGAATGAAAGTTGTATCCTTCCAGGTTTCATGATTTGTATGATACATTTGTGTTAACATATTTGAGGTATCTGTCCATTATGTACGGCAATTGTATGGGTATTCAATAATTCGTGAGCTATGGTTATCATGGTGCATGCTAAATTAAAAGAACAACCTAACGCTGTTCCCTTCTAATCCAAACCATTAACCTCCAATCAAAGTAACATAATCAGTGCGTTATTTCTTGGTTAATCATGTGTACATGTCTGATGCGACTTTCAGTATCTTATATTCATTAGAAAGAGCATTTCAATTCGCTTCTGGTGGTGTATGGCATGTGCATGTGCGACGTTGAGCAAAGATGCTAGGCATGTCCGTAGGTAATGCCGCTTGTCCGTTCCGTCGCAACGGCGCCGGTAGCGGAAGTAGACTTTCGTTCTAATTTCGTTATCCCTCATTGGATTTCTAATATCTATGATTCATTTGAAAGGTCTCTTCATGGGGTTTCTGGCGATGCATAACATGCACGTCTGCAATGCTGTGCACAGCTGCAACCGTCTGCATATAGTGCCGCTTTTCTATCCGGCTTGACTTCCGCCGCCGACTCATGTCGACCCCACCAATAACCCCTTATAATATCTCTCTCCTTTCGAAGATCCCTAACATCTATAGTGCATGTGAAAGCCCATGCAAATGGGCTTCAAGACGATGTACGACAAGCCCATGTGCACTGGCATGGCAAGCTACATACGCCTGCGTGTCATGCCGCGTGTCCCGTGCGTCGCCAACACCATCAGTGCGTTATTTCTTGGTTAATCATGTGTACATGTCTGATGCGACTTTCAGTATCTTATATTCATTAGAAAGAGCATTTCAATTCGCTTCTGGTGGTGTATGGCATGTGCATGTGCGACGTTGAGCAAAGATGCTAGGCATGTCCGTAGGTAATGCCGCTTGTCCGTTCCGTCGCAGCGGCGCCGGTAGCGGAAGTAGACTTTCGTTCTAATTTCGTTATCCCTCATTGGATTTCTAATATCTATGATTCATTTGAAAGGTCTCTTCATGGGGTTTCTGGCGATGTATGACATGCACGTCTGCAATGTTGTGTATAGCTGTCCAGATTTGATGCCGCATGTTAGTTCCGTCGCAAAGGCGCCGGTAGCGGAAGTAGACTTTCGTTCTAATTTCGTTATCCCTCATTGGATTTCTTATATCTATGATTCATTTGAAAGGTCTTTCCATGGGGTTTCTAGCGATGTATAACATGTACGTCTGCAATGTTGTGTATAGCTGTCCGTATGTAATGCCGCATGTTAGTTCCGTCCCAACGGCGCCGTTAGCGGAAGTAGGCTTTCGTCCTAATTTCGTTATCCCTCATTGGATTTCTTATATCTATGATTCATTTGAAAGGCCTTTCCATGGGGTTTCTAGCGATGTATAACATGCACGTCTGCAATGTTGTGTATAGCTGTCCAGATTTGATGCCGCATGTTAGTTCCGTCGCAACGGCGCCGTTAGCGGAAGTAGACTTTCGTTCTAATTTCGTTATCCCTCATTGGATTTCTTATGTCTATGATTCATTTGAAAGGTCTTTCCATGGGGTTTCTAGCGATGTATAACATGTACGTCTGCAATGTTGTGTATAGCTGTCCGTATGTAATGCCGCATGTTAGTTCCGTCCCAACGGCGCCGTTAGCGGAAGTAGGCTTTCGTCCTAATTTCGTTATCCCTCATTGGATTTCTTATATCTATGATTCATTTGAAAGGCCTTTCCATGGGGTTTCTAGCGATGTATAACATGCACGTCTGCAATGTTGTGTATAGCTGTCCAGATTTGATGCCGCATGTTAGTTCCGTCGCAACGGCGCCGTTAGCGGAAGTAGACTTTCGTTCTAATTTCGTTATCCCTCATTGGATTTCTTATGTCTATGATTCATTTGAAAGGTCTTTCCATGGGGTTTCTAGCGATGTATAACATGCACGTCTGCAATGTTGTGTATAGCTGTCCGCATGTACTGCCGCATGCTATTTCCGTGTCAACGGATCGGTAATCGGAAGTTAATTTCGTTGATAATTTTTATATCGTTTTCTCGTTCCTAAATGTCCATAATGCGTATGAATGCCCTTTCAAATCTGCTTCTAACGACGTATCACATGTACATATACAATGGTTTTTGGAGAGGCTACACACGTCCGTATATACCGCCGCTTTTCGCGTCTACGGCCTTTCAATGGCGCATTTGCTCTCGTGTTGCCTTATTGCGTCTTTTTTGCTTCTAACTGCAGCACTCTAGTCTGTAGCATACATTTTTTGGTATCATTAGAAAGCTCTTCTGGTGACGGCAACAATGGTGTAAGCAGATTTCATCTATTCTGAAAATTGTAAAGTATATTGCACAATTTGTTCGAAAAAATAGTCGTTTTTTACTGTACTTTTTAAAAAAATACTATGTAACTTCTTTTCTAAAAGTCAGATGTCAAATTGGATGGTATTGCCAGAAAGCCCATTTAATGGCGGAGGTACATGCAAAATTTCGTTGCTCTATCTTTTCAAATAAAGTAAATCTAAACTTTTTAAAATGTGTACTATCGTCAGGTGAAAGTTTAACTATCCAACGTATTTACGTACTTTTCTACACAAGGGGAACCCGAGCCAGCTTGGCCACTGCTCGGAAAATGCCTACGTTCCCCGGGCACGAACGTAGACGGGACGGGAACGGAACGGCGATGCGGAAATTGCGACGCTGCCCTCTACGTCTGCCCACGGAGGTTGGAAAGTATCAAGGTTGTGCATAGGGGGATAATTCCGACCTCCACCATGATCAAGCACTTGGTTGACGTGGTGGTTAGCGTGAGCAACGGCGCGCGACGTTGTTCATACTATTCATCATTCGTTCTGCCGAAGACGCTCGATCCATAAGCGGCCATGGTGTAGCAAAACGGAAAACTATCGAGTCTTGACAGGGGGCTCAATGGCGAGTTTGCGAGAAGCAGAACGATATGCTGGTGTTGCATAGCAGGCGAGGGGACGATCCCGAGAGGAGAGTCGATGATGGTGAAACGGT
Source organism: Haliotis asinina (assembly GCF_037392515.1). NCBI lineage: Eukaryota > Metazoa > Mollusca > Gastropoda > Lepetellida > Haliotidae > Haliotis > Haliotis asinina. The sequence continues at coordinate 16,950 of NW_027134012.1, forward strand.
AGCTGGCGCAGGCAAACCCGTTCGAGTCTTGATTTGCCCGTGAGCAAGTGTAGACTCTGCTGACTTTTGCCTAGAGATGGGTGATAGTGTCGGAAGCAGAGCGACAGGTTGGTGTTGCATAGCAGGCGAGGGGACGATCCCGAGAGGATAGGCGATGATGGTGACAGGGTAGCTGGCGCAGCGAACCGGTTCGAGTCTTGATTCGCCCGCAAGCAAGTGCATACGCCGGTGATTTTACCTAGAAGCAGGCGATGTCTCAGCCACGAAGCAGGCAAAACACTGGTGTTGCACAGAGGTTGAGGGGGCGACCTCGAGACGAGAGGCGATGATGGTAAAACGGTAGCTGGCGCAGGCAAACCCGTTCGAGTCTTGATTTGCCCGTGAGCAAGTGTAGACTCTGCTGACTTTTACCTAGAGATGGGTGATAGTGTCGGAAGCAGATCGACAGGCTGGTGTTGCATAGCAGGCGAGGGGACGATCCCGAGAGGAGAGTCGATGATGGTGAAACGGTAGCTGGCGCAGGCAAACCCGTTCGAGTCTTGATTTGCCCGTGAGCAAGTGTAGACTCTGCTGACTTTTACCTAGAGATGGGTGATAGTGTCGGAAGCAGATCGACATGCTGGTGTTGCATAGCAGGCGAGGGTCGATCCCGAGAGGAGTGCCGATGATGGTAAAACGGTAGCTGGCGCAGGCAGACCAGTTCGAGTCTTGACAGGAGACTCTAGGTCGATTTGGTGGTAATTGTTCATGATTTGCCGTGTCAAATCTTTGCGATTCCCTAAGGTGTGGCATATGGGAAATGAGCGGTTTATTGCTGTAGTGTCTACAGCTACGTGAGACATCTACTTGATGGGTAGATGCGACGGCATGACATGCCAGACGGACATTGACGTTTTGTTATGCATGTTGATGTAAAGCGTAGTGTGTGTTGTTCACGTGTAGCAGCTCAACTGCCAACAGTACTTGAAGAACCACGACCTCCTTCCTACGTCGACTCAAGTGTGCCTTCACAGCAATCAGACTTTGGAATGAAAGTTGTATCCTTCCAGGTTTCATGATTTGTATGATACATTTGTGTTAACATATTTGAGGTATCTGTCCATTATGTACGGCAATTGTATGGGTATTCAATAATTCGTGAGCTATGGTTATCATGGTGCATGCTAAATTAAAAGAACAACCTAACGCTGTTCCCTTCTAATCCAAACCATTAACCTCCAATCAAAGTAACATAAAATTAAAACGGAAAGTCCACGTCCTTCTCTCTACACCAAATCACTAACCCATTCCGAATTAACCTAAATGACATAACCTTAAAGCTAAAATCATCAATACCGACAATGTTAAAACTAATCCGCTAACCTAAACCTAAATGACATAAATTTAAAGCTAAAACCATGAATACCGCGGTGCGTATAACTGAATAATAAACACTGACAATGACAGAACGTAAAACTGGAGATAAACGCCAAACTAAAAGGACAAAAGTAACACCGCCTAAACCACTTAACCCCAAACCAAAAACATTAAATTAACGTGAAAAAATTACCAAGAGAGAGAGAAGGTGACTACGAAACTCAAACATTACCAACTCAAACCAAAAACACCTAACACCACTAATAAAAAACTAAAAGCGCGAAATAAACAAAGTAGGTGGAAAAGGGTAGACGATGTAACCCTTGACCCAAGTGAAATGGTATACTTGCATCAAGGTCTACAAAGTCAGTCGTTCGGCCGAGGCATTGATAATATGTTACCGGGTGAAGGTGCCATATTTTCAATGCCTACAAACTGGCCCGGAAAAATTGTCTTTAATTCCAGCTGGTGTGATGCTTAGTACCGGGTTTCCATGTTTGCCGATAGTTTGATGTTGCATGGAAATGTAGCCTTGGTATTGTCTTTAGTTCCAGCTGGTGTGATCCGTACTCCCGATAGTTTGATGCTGCATGGAAGTTGTTTGATGTTGTATGGAAATGTAGCCTTGGCATTGTCTTTAATTCCAGCTGGTGTGATGCTTAATGCCGGGTTTCCATGTTTGCCGATATTTTGATGTTGCATGGAAATGTAGCCTTGGTATTGTCTTTAGTTCCAGCTGGTGTGATCCGTACTCCCGATAGTTTGATGCTGCATGGAAGTTGTTTGATGTTGTATGGAAATGTAGCCTTGGCATTGTCTTTAATTCCAGCTGGTGTGATGCTTAATGCCGGGTTTCCATGTTTGCCGATATTTTGATGTTGCATGGAAATGTAGCCTTGGTATTGTCTTTAGTTCCAGCTGGTGTGATCCGTACTCCCGATAGTTTGATGCTGCATGGAAGTTGTTTGATGTTGTATGGAAATGTAGCTTTGGCATTGTCTTTAATTCCAGCTGGTGTGATGCTTAATGCCGGGTTTCCATGTTTGCCGATAGTTTGATGTTGCATGGAAATGTAGCCTTGGTATTGTCTTTAGTTCCAGCTGGTGTGATCCGTACTCCCGATAGTTTGATGTTGCATGGAAGTTGTTTGATGTTGTATGGAAATGTAGCCTTGGCATTGTCTTTAATTCCAGCTGGTGTGATGCTTAGTACCGGGTTTCCATGTTTGCCGATAGTTTGATGTTGCATGGAAATGTAGCCTTGGTATT
>NW_027134013.1:5000-7500 GCF_037392515.1 Haliotis asinina
CCGTTATCACCATGGTAAGCATAGCACTTACCATCGACAGTCTGATAGGGCAGACACTTGATAGATGCGTCGCCGGCTCGAGGCCGTGCGATCCGCTAGAGTTATCCAGAGTCACCAAAGAGACGAGCCTTGCGGCTCGGCTGGCTTCGAACTGATAAACGCGCTCTTCCCCTCAGAAAGGGTCGGAGCTTTAGTGCATGTATTAGCTCTAGAATTACCACAGTTATCCAAGTAGGATTGTATCATCTAAGGAACCATAACTGATCTAATGAGCCATTCGCAGTTTCACTGTGCTAGAGTTTGTACTTAGACATGCATGGCTTAATCTTTGAGACAAGCATATGATTACTGGCAGGATCAACCAGATAGGCCCGAGTCTTCGCAGACAAGAGACCGGGACGTCCGAACCGCCGGCGAGGAGAACTCCGGAACACACGAGCGAGTCCCGTAAAAAGCTCAACCCGACCGAGGCGGCCAGCCGTCCCTGCCACAATCCCCTCCACCGAGAGCGTTCTCGGGGCGGAAAAGCGACAGATTCTCACAAAGCCCGACCCGAAACGATAGAGCGGGGTGACGCCACGGGCTACTTTGACGTCGGCGGTTTGATTCTCGTACCGAGCGCAGACGAACCCCGGATGCCGGGGTCTGCCTTCCTCACGACAATCAGATTGCTTATACAAGCAGTTGGTAGCAAAGACGAGCGAGTGTGCGACCCGATCGCCTAGCTGCAACTTCGACAGTTGCATTCTCAACCTCTCTCAGTCTACCACGAGCCGTTTTCTGACTCCCTGCGACGAGGACGTCCCTTCCTAACGATAAGGCAGGGCCACCCCGGGAAACGAGAGCGACGTGTGCCGACCGTTCCCTTTCGTCATGGGAGCACTGGTCGCCAGTAAGCGAAGGGGGTCTTGCGAACGTTGCTGCGTGTCAGATGATTTGCCACGGAGACGAGGATCGAGACCCACCGTACTACCGAGGAGCAGCGCACGATACACGGAGAGTCAAGGGCGAGGCACCTGCAACTGAACCGAGATCACGCGCAAATATCTAACCACACGAGCAGCGTTCATGCGTCGTAGTATCCCCGAGGAGAAACCCGCCCGCATTCCGGATTACCGACACCCGGCGCACCGCGCCAGTCCCACCGAGAGCTGCCGTACAACACGAGCCGTTGCACTGCAGGCGGGACTGGCCTCCTTCACAATATCTGCCAACCCCGCCAATACGTTGGATAGTTAGCCTGTCACGCGGCCGACCCTCGTGTTCTAAAAAGTTAATATTTCTAAACCTATTCGGCCGATTCTCACGAAATTTTGCATGTATCTTCGTTATACTTTGTATTTTCCTCAGATATAATCAGCTTTGCGATAGACCCATTATATCTGGAGTTATGGCTTGGAAAAGAGGAAAAACCGTTTTTTTTCACACGAAACGAGACAATAAAAACGTTATATTTCCTACGGTATGGGACCGAACCCAATGAAACCTCACACACGGGTGCATCTCGTCTGTGTACCACTTTTGACAACCATTTACCATCATTTTGATACTCCTCTATGAAGCAGTACTCCATCTTTCAATAAAAATTATTCACTCCCAAGGCATCACACTCATTAATACGACACATATGTGTAAATATGCAACCGATACGTGATATATCCTCCAGTTACACATACAACCTGCATTACTGTAGCTCTTCCAACATACATCTCACATAAAAACACCATCAGAGGGTCCACAGCAACCCGTACATGTATCCTCCTATCAGGGAAGTTCGGTCTCTGGTCACATTCTGGAGTAGTAATACTGTTTGGGCGATGAACAGTGGTGACATGTACATAAATGCCAGTACCGACTGTTCGGCTGTACAAGTAACAGTCAAGAATACACATGATAAATGTTTCTGACAGTTAAAAATACCGCTCCTTCACACAATAATATAAACATAAGAGCACGCATTCGCCTTCTTATGTCTACATCGTATCACACATAGATACATGAAATCTTTTCATATGTGACCTGTCTAGAGTTAGGATCGGGTATCTTATTCAAAAGGCTTACATGAAACATCCAGACTGATGTGGTCATATAGTCCGAAAGAGTTTCTTGTGGTAACAATTACACTGAGCTGAAATCACTTTAACCAGAGTTCACTGTACGTTTATAGGCCCCCTAAGCAGTCCATTAAGCACATAACTTCAATGGTTGTGTGCAAAGCAGCGAACGAGAGGTTAAAAACATATAAAACAGAAACAAAATACATCTTGAGTAAACAATGCAAACTTTCACCTCATAAAAGGTACGACAAATTCAACATACACATTTCCCAAATAAGCAATGAACTACATCAAATATATTTTCTCGTAGCTCGTTTCGGCATAGCAGCAACATAAATAGAAAAAATAACTCACATCTGTCTTCTGCCACATCCCAACGTGTTCCTCCCAATATGGAGGCATTGTGACTGACAAGATCCATGTGCTTCCGATCATGTGATCAG
>NW_027134013.1:15000-19516 GCF_037392515.1 Haliotis asinina
TCATCTAAGGAACCATAACTGATCTAATGAGCCATTCGCAGTTTCACTGTGCTAGAGTTTGTACTTAGACATGCATGGCTTAATCTTTGAGACAAGCATATGATTACTGGCAGGATCAACCAGATAGGCCCGAGTCTTCGCAGACAAGAGACCGGGACGTCCGAACCGCCGGCGAGGAGAACTCCGGAACACACGAGCGAGTCCCGTAAAAAGCTCAACCCGACCGAGGCGGCCAGCCGTCCCTGCCACAATCCCCTCCACCGAGAGCGTTCTCGGGGCGGAAAAGCGACAGATTCTCACAAAGCCCGACCCGAAACGATAGAGCGGGGTGACGCCACGGGCTACTTTGACGTCGGCGGTTTGATTCTCGTACCGAGCGCAGACGAACCCCGGATGCCGGGGTCTGCCTTCCTCACGACAATCAGATTGCTTATACAAGCAGTTGGTAGCAAAGACGAGCGAGTGTGCGACCCGATCGCCTAGCTGCAACTTCGACAGTTGCATTCTCAACCTCTCTCAGTCTACCACGAGCCGTTTTCTGACTCCCTGCGACGAGGACGTCCCTTCCTAACGATAAGGCAGGGCCACCCCGGGAAACGAGAGCGACGTGTGCCGACCGTTCCCTTTCGTCATGGGAGCACTGGTCGCCAGTAAGCGAAGGGGGTCTTGCGAACGTTGCTGCGTGTCAGATGATTTGCCACGGAGACGAGGATCGAGACCCACCGTACTACCGAGGAGCAGCGCACGATACACGGAGAGTCAAGGGCGAGGCACCTGCAACTGAACCGAGATCACGCGCAAATATCTAACCACACGAGCAGCGTTCATGCGTCGTAGTATCCCCGAGGAGAAACCCGCCCGCATTCCGGATTACCGACACCCGGCGCACCGCGCCAGTCCCACCGAGAGCTGCCGTACAACACGAGCCGTTGCACTGCAGGCGGGACTGGCCTCCTTCACAATATCTGCCAACCCCGCCAATACGTTGGATAGTTAGCCTGTCACGCGGCCGACCCTCGTGTTCTAAAAAGTTAATATTTCTAAACCTATTCGGCCGATTCTCACGAAATTTTGCATGTATCTTCGTTATACTTTGTATTTTCCTCAGATATAATCAGCTTTGCGATAGACCCATTATATCTGGAGTTATGGCTTGGAAAAGAGGAAAAACCGTTTTTTTTCACACGAAACGAGACAATAAAAACGTTATATTTCCTACGGTATGGGACCGAACCCAATGAAACCTCACACACGGGTGCATCTCGTCTGTGTACCACTTTTGACAACCATTTACCATCATTTTGATACTCCTCTATGAAGCAGTACTCCATCTTTCAATAAAAATTATTCACTCCCAAGGCATCACACTCATTAATACGACACATATGTGTAAATATGCAACCGATACGTGATATATCCTCCAGTTACACATACAACCTGCATTACTGTAGCTCTTCCAACATACATCTCACATAAAAACACCATCAGAGGGTCCACAGCAACCCGTACATGTATCCTCCTATCAGGGAAGTTCGGTCTCTGGTCACATTCTGGAGTAGTAATACTGTTTGGGCGATGAACAGTGGTGACATGTACATAAATGCCAGTACCGACTGTTCGGCTGTACAAGTAACAGTCAAGAATACACATGATAAATGTTTCTGACAGTTAAAAATACCGCTCCTTCACACAATAATATAAACATAAGAGCACGCATTCGCCTTCTTATGTCTACATCGTATCACACATAGATACATGAAATCTTTTCATATGTGACCTGTCTAGAGTTAGGATCGGGTATCTTATTCAAAAGGCTTACATGAAACATCCAGACTGATGTGGTCATATAGTCCGAAAGAGTTTCTTGTGGTAACAATTACACTGAGCTGAAATCACTTTAACCAGAGTTCACTGTACGTTTATAGGCCCCCTAAGCAGTCCATTAAGCACATAACTTCAATGGTTGTGTGCAAAGCAGCGAACGAGAGGTTAAAAACATATAAAACAGAAACAAAATACATCTTGAGTAAACAATGCAAACTTTCACCTCATAAAAGGTACGACAAATTCAACATACACATTTCCCAAATAAGCAATGAACTACATCAAATATATTTTCTCGTAGCTCGTTTCGGCATAGCAGCAACATAAATAGAAAAAATAACTCACATCTGTCTTCTGCCACATCCCAACGTGTTCCTCCCAATATGGAGGCATTGTGACTGACAAGATCCATGTGCTTCCGATCATGTGATCAGATTGCCAGGATGTGAATTCTTATCCATTCGCAAAAGTTTATACGGCAACCTGGCTTCGAACCTGCAACCTGTCTGTTTGAATATAACTGATTCCAGTGAATAAACCTTCGCACCACACGCACTTGCACAGATATGTTGACAATTTTCAAATTAAAAAACAATTACTTTAAATAACGGTCAAAGCAAAAAGTTTGTGTTCTCCACTTACATACTTACATCTCATATCTTTGATTAGACAGAAGTAACCGACATAAACTCAACAACGAACCCACTTCAAATAGCTCCTCATATGTATACATATTGCCGTTATTGTCATATATCACAGAGAGAGAGAGAGTGAGTGAGTGAGTGAGTGAGTGAGTGAGTGAGTGAGTGAGAAAAAAGACACGGACAGAGGCTAAGACACAGGCAGAATGAGTGTTAATGGGTTGTTCTCATTAAGTACACCTATACTGATAAATGATAAAGCAACACAGCTGTCACAGTAACGATATGTATTACATCCATCACTCCCATACTTCACTTCTACACCACCTAAACAGGCATTCAGTATTGTTGAGTGCATGAAACTGCACAAACGGCAACAAGACTTTTTCTTTTTTAAACAACTTCAACAGGCACTTTTTGTTACCTGCCCCACATGGTGCACTCACATCCATACCATAAGACAGCATACCGGTTAAAAATGTATGCGCACGATATCACGCAATTCTCAAGGTAAAGGTAATTGTAACTCTAACAACTATCCTAACCCACCTACCTTCCTATAGCTCCAACCTCTAGTAACTAAACTCTAGCTCCACTTCTACGTGCTACATTTACTTCATGTTTGATTCTTCCAATCTGTAAACTTCACGTTTTTCAGCTCTTGGAATTAAAGACAATATTTCTACCGTTCATTTCATAAAAAAAACTCTAAGTGATACATGTCTATTCCTCAAGTGTAATGTGGTTACCAGTGAAGTTTCCCCGCGTTTAGTGACTCTTACACTTACCCACAGACGCCGACTATGACCGGCCGTAGGCTCTCTAGCATTAGTTCACTTGCCTCTGTGTTAAAGTCTCGCCTATGTGTTAAAGTCTTACATTTTGGACGCCATGAATTAAAGACAATGTTTTTCAGGTGGACTTTGAAAAAAAAAATATATCGGTGCCAGGGGCGAGTCGCACACTTTGACGTACTGAGACACGGTTAGCTTCAACAGCTATCCCCGCAACTTTACAGTGAACGTGTCCGTCTCTTAGACCTTACTGCTCAGGCTTCCTTCCGTGAGGAGGAATCGAGCGCAGCATCGGTTGCGAACAAATCCACGGGTCACAGGATAAGTCTCAATAGATCGCAGTGTGGTGGCTGCTCTACTACGCACAACACCCAGACCGAAAAACGGGTCGTCTACCAGCGATTTCACGCCCGCACCTTGCTTCTGAAGAGTTATCTCTTCGACCAGCCAGCCGGCGATAACGGCATGGCATTACGGTCGTCTGCCGTGGCTTAACACTCGCGCTTACGCGCTTATAATCAGCCTCAACAACGCGCGAGCGCAAGATATCGTCGCGACTCTGGACGGGATTCTGACTTAGAGGCGTTCAGTCATAAGCCCGCAGAGGGTAGCTTCGCACCATTGGCACCTCCACCAAGCACATGGACCAACTGTCTGAACCTGCGGTTCCTCTCGTACTGAGCAGGATTACCATTGCAACGACCAATAAACGTCATCGGTAGGGTAAAACTAACCTGTCTCACGACGGTCTAAACCCAGCTCACGTTCCCTATTAGTGGGTGAACAATCCAACGCTTGGCGAATTCTGCTTCGCAATGATAGGAAGAGCCGACATCGAAGGATCAAAAAGCAACGTCGCTATGAACGCTTGGCTGCCACAAGCCAGTTATCCCTGTGGTAACTTTTCTGACACCTCTTGCTTAAAACTCGTAAAGTGCGACAATAAATGCCATATTGTCTCAAAAGGATCGTTAGGCCACGCTTTCACGGTCTGTAATCGTACTGAAAATCAAAATCAAGCGAGCTTTTGCCCTTATGCTCTACGTGAGGTTTCCGTCCTCACTGAGCTCGCCTTAGGACACCTGCGTTACCATTTGACAGATGTACCGCCCCAGTCAAACTTCCCGCCAGGCACTGTCTTCAGAGCGGGTCGCCCAGCCGCCGAGGCGGCCAGACTTAAAGCCAGAAACTGGGCCCGCGAAGGCCCCGTCTCCCGCTTCACTGAATAAGTAAAGAAACGATGAAAGTAGTGGTATT
>NW_027134014.1:0-19243 GCF_037392515.1 Haliotis asinina
TCCGTATGTAATGCCGCATGGTAGTTCCGTCGCGCCGGCGCCGGTAGCGGAAGTAGGCTTTCGTTCTAATTTCGTTATCACTCTTTGGATTTCTAATATCTATGATTCAATTGAAAGGTCTTTCCGTGGGGTTTCTGGCGATGCATAACATGCACATCTGCAATGCTGTGCATAGCTGCAAACGTCTGCATATAGTGTCGCTTCTCTACCCCGCTTGACTTCCGTCGCCGACTTATGTCGACCTAGCCAATACCTCCTTATAATTTCTCTTTCCTTTCGAAGACCCTTAACATCTATAGTGCATATGAAAGCCCGTGGAAATGGGGTTCAAGACGATGTATAACATGCCCATGTGCACTGGCATGCCAAGCTGCATACGTCTGCGTGTCATGCAGCATCTCCTGTGCGTCGCCAACACCATCAGCGCATGATCCTTTCGTTAATAATGTCTACATGCCTGATGCGACTTTTAATATCTTATATTCATTAGAAAGAGCATTTCAATTCGCTTCGAACGGTGTATGGCATGTGCATGTGCGACGTTGAGCAAAGATGCTAGGCATGTCCGTATGTAATGCCGCATGGTAGTTCCGTCGCGCCGGCGCCGGTAGCGGAAGTAGGCTTTCGTTCTAATTTCGTTATCACTCTTTGGATTTCTAATATCTATGATTCAATTGAAAGGTCTTTCCGTGGGGTTTCTGGCGATGCATAACATGCACATCTGCAATGCTGTGCATAGCTGCAAACGTCTGGATATAGTGTCGCTTCTCTACCCCGCTTGACTTCCGTCGCCGACTTATGTCGACCTAGCCAATACCTAATTTATAATTTCTCTTTCCTTTCGAAGACCCTTAACATCTATAGTGCATATGAAAGCCCGTGGAAATGGGGTTCAAGACGATGTATAACATGCCCATGTGCACTGGCATGCCAAGCTGCAAACGTCTGCATATAGTGTCGCTTCTCTACCCCGCTTGACTTCCATCGCCGACTTATGTCGACCTAGCCAATACCTCCTTATAATTTCTCTTTCCTTTCGAAGACCCTTAACATCTATAGTGCATATGAAAGCCCGTGGAAATGGGGTTCAAGACGATGTATAACATGCCCATGTGCACTGGCATGCCAAGCTGCATACGTCTGCGTGTCATGCAGCATCTCCTGTGCGTCGCCAACACCATCAGCGCATGATCCTTTCGTTAATAATGTCTACATGCCTGATGCGACTTTTAATATCTTATATTCATTAGAAAGAGCATTTCAATTCGCTTCGAACGGTGTATGGCATGTGCATGTGCGACGTTGAGCAAAGATGCTAGGCATGTCCGTATGTAATGCCGCATGGTAGTTCCGTCGCGCCGGCGCCGGTAGCGGAAGTAGGCTTTCGTTCTAATTTCGTTATCACTCTTTGGATTTCTAATATCTATGATTCAATTGAAAGGTCTTTCCGTGGGGTTTCTGGCAATGCATAACATGCACATCTGCAATGCTGTGTATAGCTGCAAACGTCTGCATATAGTGTCGCTTCTCTATCCCGCTTGACTTCCGTCGCCGACTTATGTCGACCTAGCCAATACCTCCTTATAATTTCTCTTTCCTTTCGAAGACCCTTAACATCTATAGTGCATATGAAAGCCCGTGGAAATGGGGTTCAAGACGATGTATAACATGCCCATGTGCACTGGCATGCCAAGCTGCAAACGTCTGCATATAGTGTCGCTTCTCTACCCCGCTTGACTTCCATCGCCGACTTATGTCGACCTAGCCAATACCTCCTTATAATTTCTCTTTCCTTTCGAAGACCCTTAACATCTATAGTGCATATGAAAGCCCGTGGAAATGGGGTTCAAGACGATGTATAACATGCCCATGTGCACTGGCATGCCAAGCTGCATACGTCTGCGTGTCATGCAGCATCTCCTGTGCGTCGCCAACACCATCAGCGCATGATCCTTTCGTTAATAATGTCTACATGCCTGACGCGACTTTTAATATCTTATATTCATTAGAAAGAGCATTTCAATTCGCTTCGAACGGTGTATGGCATGTGCATGTGCGACGTTGAGCAAAGATGCTAGGCATGTCCGTATGTAATGCCGCATGGTAGTTCCGTCGCGACGGCGCCGGTAGCGGAAGTAGGCTTTCGTTCTAATTTCGTTATCACTCTTTGGATTTCTAATATCTATGATTCAATTGAAAGGTCTTTCCGTGGGGTTTCTGGCGATGCATAACATGCACATCTGCAATGCTGTGCATAGCTGCAAACGTCTGCATATAGTGTCGCTTCTCTACCCCGCTTGACTTCCGTCGCCGACTTATGTCGACCTAGCCAATACCTCCTTATAATTTCTCTTTCCTTTCGAAGACCCTTAACATCTATAGTGCATATGAAAGCCCGTGGAAATGGGGTTCAAGACGATGTATAACATGCCCATGTGCACTGGCATGCCAAGCTGCATACGTCTGCGTGTCATGCAGCATCTGTGCGTCGCCAACACCATCAGCGCATGATCCTTTCGTTAATAATGTCTACATGCCTGATGCGACTTTTAATATCTTATATTCATTAGAAAGAGCATTTCAATTCGCTTCGAACGGTGTATGGCATGTGCATGTGCGACGTTGAGCAAAGATGCTAGGCATGTCCGTATGTAATGCCGCATGGTAGTTCCGTCGCGACGGCGCCGGTAGCGGAAGTAGGCTTTCGTTCTAATTTCGTTATCACTCTTTGGATTTCTAATATCTATGATTCAATTGAAAGGTCTTTCCGTGGGGTTTCTGGCGATGCATAACATGCACATCTGCAATGCTGTGCATAGCTGCAAACGTCTGGATATAGTGTCGCTTCTCTACCCCGCTTGACTTCCGTCGCCGACTTATGTCGACCTAGCCAATACCTAATTTATAATTTCTCTTTCCTTTCGAAGACCCTTAACATCTATAGTGCATATGAAAGCCCGTGGAAATGGGGTTCAAGACGATGTATAACATGCCCATGTGCACTGGCATGCCAAGCTGCATACGTCTGCGTGTCATGCAGCATCTCCTGTGCGTCGCCAACACCATCAGCGCATGATCCTTTCGTTAATAATGTCTACATGCCTGATGCGACTTTTAATATCTTATATTCATTAGAAAGAGCATTTCAATTCGCTTCGAACGGTGTATGGCATGTGCATGTGCGACGTTGAGCAAAGATGCTAGGCATGTCCGTATGTAATGCCGCATGGTAGTTCCGTCGCGACGGCGCCGGTAGCGGAAGTAGGCTTTCGTTCTAATTTCGTTATCACTCTTTGGATTTCTAATATCTATGATTCAATTGAAAGGTCTTTCCGTGGGGTTTCTGGCGATGCATAACATGCACATCTGCAATGCTGTGCATAGCTGCAAACGTCTGCATATAGTGTCGCTTCTCTACCCCGCTTGACTTCCGTCGCCGACTTATGTCGACCTAGCCAATACCTCCTTATAATTTCTCTTTCCTTTCGAAGACCCTTAACATCTATAGTGCATATGAAAGCCCGTGGAAATGGGGTTCAAGACGATGTATAACATGCCCATGTGCACTGGCATGCCAAGCTGCATACGTCTGCGTGTCATGCAGCATCTCCTGTGCGTCGCCAACACCATCAGCGCATGATCCTTTCGTTAATAATGTCTACATGCCTGATGCGACTTTTAATATCTTATATTCATTAGAAAGAGCATTTCAATTCGCTTCGAACGGTGTATGGCATGTGCATGTGCGACGTTGAGCAAAGATGCTAGGCATGTCCGTATGTAATGCCGCATGGTAGTTCCGTCGCGACGGCGCCGGTAGCGGAAGTAGGCTTTCGTTCTAATTTCGTTATCCCTCTTTGGATTTCTAATATCTATGATTCAATTGAAAGGTCTTTCCGTGGGGTTTCTGGCGATGCATAACATGCACATCTGCAATGCTGTGCATAGCTGCAAACGTCTGCATATAGTGTCGCTTCTCTACCCCGCTTGACTTCCGTCGCCGACTTATGTCGACCTAGCCAATACCTCCTTATAATTTCTCTTTCCTTTCGAAGACCCTTAACATCTATAGTGCATATGAAAGCCCGTGGAAATGGGGTTCAAGACGATGTATAACATGCCCATGTGCACTGGCATGCCAAGCTGCATACGTCTGCGTGTCATGCAGCATCTCCTGTGCGTCGCCAACACCATCAGCGCATGATCCTTTCGTTAATAATGTCTACATGCCTGATGCGACTTTTAATATCTTATATTCATTAGAAAGAGCATTTCAATTCGCTTCGAACGGTGTATGGCATGTGCATGTGCGACGTTGAGCAAAGATGCTAGGCATGTCCGTATGTAATGCCGCATGGTAGTTCCGTCGCGCCGGCGCCGGTAGCGGAAGTAGGCTTTCGTTCTAATTTCGTTATCACTCTTTGGATTTCTAATATCTATGATTCAATTGAAAGGTCTTTCCGTGGGGTTTCTGGCGATGCATAACATGCACATCTGCAATGCTGTGCATAGCTGCAAACGTCTGCATATAGTGTCGCTTCTCTACCCCGCTTGACTTCCGTCGCCGACTTATGTCGACCTAGCCAATACCTAATTTATAATTTCTCTTTCCTTTCGAAGACCCTTAACATCTATAGTGCATATGAAAGCCCGTGGAAATGGGGTTCAAGACGATGTATAACATGCCCATGTGCACTGGCATGCCAAGCTGTATACGTCTGCGTGTCATGCAGCATCTCCTGTGCGTCGCCAACACCATCAGCGCATGATCCTTTCGTTAATAATGTCTACATGCCTGATGCGACTTTTAATATCTTATATTCATTAGAAAGAGCATTTCAATTCGCTTCGAACCGTGTATGGCATGTGCATGTGCGACGTTGAGCAAAGATGCTAGGCATGTCCGTATGTAATGCCGCATGGTAGTTCCGTCGCGACGGCGCTGGTAGCGGAAGTAGGCTTTCGTTCTAATTTCGTTATCACTCTTTGGATTTCTAATATCTATGATTCAATTGAAAGGTCTTTCCGTGGGGTTTCTGGCGATGCATAACATGCACATCTGCAATGCTGTGCATAGCTGCAAACGTCTGCATATAGTGTCGCTTCTCTACCCCGCTTGACTTCCGTCGCCGACTTATGTCGACCTAGCCAATACCTCCTTATAATTTCTCTTTCCTTTCGAAGACCCTTAACATCTATAGTGCATATGAAAGCCCGTGGAAATGGGGTTCAAGACGATGTATAACATGCCCATGTGCACTGGCATGCCAAGCTGCATACGTCTGCGTGTCATGCAGCATCTCCTGTGCGTCGCCAACACCATCAGCGCATGATCCTTTCGTTAATAATGTCTACATGCCTGATGCGACTTTTAATATCTTATATTCATTAGAAAGAGCATTTCAATTCGCTTCGAACGGTGTATGGCATGTGCATGTGCGACGTTGAGCAAAGATGCTAGGCATGTCCGTATGTAATGCCGCATGGTAGTTCCGTCGCGACGGCGCCGGTAGCGGAAGTAGGCTTTCGTTCTAATTTCGTTATCACTCTTTGGATTTCTAATATCTATGATTCAATTGAAAGGTCTTTCCGTGGGGTTTCTGGCGATGCATAACATGCACATCTGCAATGCTGTGCATAGCTGCAAACGTCTGGATATAGTGTCGCTTCTCTACCCCGCTTGACTTCCGTCGCCGACTTATGTCGACCTAGCCAATACCTAATTTATAATTTCTCTTTCCTTTCGAAGACCCTTAACATCTATAGTGCATATGAAAGCCCGTGGAAATGGGGTTCAAGACGATGTATAACATGCCCATGTGCACTGGCATGCCAAGCTGCAAACGTCTGCATATAGTGTCGCTTCTCTACCCCGCTTGACTTCCGTCGCCGACTTATGTCGACCTAGCCAATACCTCCTTATAATTTCTCTTTCCTTTCGAAGACCCTTAACATCTATAGTGCATATGAAAGCCCGTGGAAATGGGGTTCAAGACGATGTATAACATGCCCATGTGCACTGGCATGCCAAGCTGCATACGTCTGCGTGTCATGCAGCATCTCCTGTGCGTCGCCAACACCATCAGCGCATGATCCTTTCGTTAATAATGTCTACATGCCTGATGCGACTTTTAATATCTTATATTCATTAGAAAGAGCATTTCAATTCGCTTCGAACGGTGTATGGCATGTGCATGTGCGACGTTGAGCAAAGATGCTAGGCATGTCCGTATGTAATGCCGCATGGTAGTTCCGTCGCGACGGCGCCGGTAGCGGAAGTAGGCTTTCGTTCTAATTTCGTTATCCCTCTTTGGATTTCTAATATCTATGATTCAATTGAAAGGTCTTTCCGTGGGGTTTCTGGCGATGCATAACATGCACATCTGCAATGCTGTGCATAGCTGCAAACGTCTGCATATAGTGTCGCTTCTCTACCCCGCTTGACTTCCGTCGCCGACTTATGTCGACCTAGCCAATACCTCCTTATAATTTCTCTTTCCTTTCGAAGACCCTTAACATCTATAGTGCATATGAAAGCCCGTGGAAATGGGGTTCAAGACGATGTATAACATGCCCATGTGCACTGGCATGCCAAGCTGCATACGTCTGCGTGTCATGCAGCATCTCCTGTGCGTCGCCAACACCATCAGCGCATGATCCTTTCGTTAATAATGTCTACATGCCTGATGCGACTTTTAATATCTTATATTCATTAGAAAGAGCATTTCAATTCGCTTCGAACGGTGTATGGCATGTGCATGTGCGACGTTGAGCAAAGATGCTAGGCATGTCCGTATGTAATGCCGCATGGTAGTTCCGTCGCGCCGGCGCCGGTAGCGGAAGTAGGCTTTCGTTCTAATTTCGTTATCACTCTTTGGATTTCTAATATCTATGATTCAATTGAAAGGTCTTTCCGTGGGGTTTCTGGCGATGCATAACATGCACATCTGCAATGCTGTGCATAGCTGCAAACGTCTGGATATAGTGTCGCTTCTCTACCCCGCTTGACTTCCGTCGCCGACTTATGTCGACCTAGCCAATACCTAATTTATAATTTCTCTTTCCTTTCGAAGACCCTTAACATCTATAGTGCATATGAAAGCCCGTGGAAATGGGGTTCAAGACGATGTATAACATGCCCATGTGCACTGGCATGCCAAGCTGCAAACGTCTGCATATAGTGTCGCTTCTCTACCCCGCTTGACTTCCATCGCCGACTTATGTCGACCTAGCCAATACCTCCTTATAATTTCTCTTTCCTTTCGAAGACCCTTAACATCTATAGTGCATATGAAAGCCCGTGGAAATGGGGTTCAAGACGATGTATAACATGCCCATGTGCACTGGCATGCCAAGCTGCATACGTCTGCGTGTCATGCAGCATCTCCTGTGCG
Source organism: Haliotis asinina (assembly GCF_037392515.1). NCBI lineage: Eukaryota > Metazoa > Mollusca > Gastropoda > Lepetellida > Haliotidae > Haliotis > Haliotis asinina. The sequence continues at coordinate 7,395 of NW_027134014.1, forward strand.
TCGCCAACACCATCAGCGCATGATCCTTTCGTTAATAATGTCTACATGCCTGATGCGACTTTTAATATCTTATATTCATTAGAAAGAGCATTTCAATTCGCTTCGAACGGTGTATGGCATGTGCATGTGCGACGTTGAGCAAAGATGCTAGGCATGTCCGTATGTAATGCCGCATGGTAGTTCCGTCGCGCCGGCGCCGGTAGCGGAAGTAGGCTTTCGTTCTAATTTCGTTATCACTCTTTGGATTTCTAATATCTATGATTCAATTGAAAGGTCTTTCCGTGGGGTTTCTGGCAATGCATAACATGCACATCTGCAATGCTGTGTATAGCTGCAAACGTCTGCATATAGTGTCGCTTCTCTATCCCGCTTGACTTCCGTCGCCGACTTATGTCGACCTAGCCAATACCTCCTTATAATTTCTCTTTCCTTTCGAAGACCCTTAACATCTATAGTGCATATGAAAGCCCGTGGAAATGGGGTTCAAGACGATGTATAACATGCCCATGTGCACTGGCATGCCAAGCTGCAAACGTCTGCATATAGTGTCGCTTCTCTACCCCGCTTGACTTCCATCGCCGACTTATGTCGACCTAGCCAATACCTCCTTATAATTTCTCTTTCCTTTCGAAGACCCTTAACATCTATAGTGCATATGAAAGCCCGTGGAAATGGGGTTCAAGACGATGTATAACATGCCCATGTGCACTGGCATGCCAAGCTGCATACGTCTGCGTGTCATGCAGCATCTCCTGTGCGTCGCCAACACCATCAGCGCATGATCCTTTCGTTAATAATGTCTACATGCCTGACGCGACTTTTAATATCTTATATTCATTAGAAAGAGCATTTCAATTCGCTTCGAACGGTGTATGGCATGTGCATGTGCGACGTTGAGCAAAGATGCTAGGCATGTCCGTATGTAATGCCGCATGGTAGTTCCGTCGCGACGGCGCCGGTAGCGGAAGTAGGCTTTCGTTCTAATTTCGTTATCACTCTTTGGATTTCTAATATCTATGATTCAATTGAAAGGTCTTTCCGTGGGGTTTCTGGCGATGCATAACATGCACATCTGCAATGCTGTGCATAGCTGCAAACGTCTGCATATAGTGTCGCTTCTCTACCCCGCTTGACTTCCGTCGCCGACTTATGTCGACCTAGCCAATACCTCCTTATAATTTCTCTTTCCTTTCGAAGACCCTTAACATCTATAGTGCATATGAAAGCCCGTGGAAATGGGGTTCAAGACGATGTATAACATGCCCATGTGCACTGGCATGCCAAGCTGCATACGTCTGCGTGTCATGCAGCATCTGTGCGTCGCCAACACCATCAGCGCATGATCCTTTCGTTAATAATGTCTACATGCCTGATGCGACTTTTAATATCTTATATTCATTAGAAAGAGCATTTCAATTCGCTTCGAACGGTGTATGGCATGTGCATGTGCGACGTTGAGCAAAGATGCTAGGCATGTCCGTATGTAATGCCGCATGGTAGTTCCGTCGCGACGGCGCCGGTAGCGGAAGTAGGCTTTCGTTCTAATTTCGTTATCACTCTTTGGATTTCTAATATCTATGATTCAATTGAAAGGTCTTTCCGTGGGGTTTCTGGCGATGCATAACATGCACATCTGCAATGCTGTGCATAGCTGCAAACGTCTGGATATAGTGTCGCTTCTCTACCCCGCTTGACTTCCGTCGCCGACTTATGTCGACCTAGCCAATACCTAATTTATAATTTCTCTTTCCTTTCGAAGACCCTTAACATCTATAGTGCATATGAAAGCCCGTGGAAATGGGGTTCAAGACGATGTATAACATGCCCATGTGCACTGGCATGCCAAGCTGCATACGTCTGCGTGTCATGCAGCATCTCCTGTGCGTCGCCAACACCATCAGCGCATGATCCTTTCGTTAATAATGTCTACATGCCTGATGCGACTTTTAATATCTTATATTCATTAGAAAGAGCATTTCAATTCGCTTCGAACGGTGTATGGCATGTGCATGTGCGACGTTGAGCAAAGATGCTAGGCATGTCCGTATGTAATGCCGCATGGTAGTTCCGTCGCGACGGCGCCGGTAGCGGAAGTAGGCTTTCGTTCTAATTTCGTTATCACTCTTTGGATTTCTAATATCTATGATTCAATTGAAAGGTCTTTCCGTGGGGTTTCTGGCGATGCATAACATGCACATCTGCAATGCTGTGCATAGCTGCAAACGTCTGCATATAGTGTCGCTTCTCTACCCCGCTTGACTTCCGTCGCCGACTTATGTCGACCTAGCCAATACCTCCTTATAATTTCTCTTTCCTTTCGAAGACCCTTAACATCTATAGTGCATATGAAAGCCCGTGGAAATGGGGTTCAAGACGATGTATAACATGCCCATGTGCACTGGCATGCCAAGCTGCATACGTCTGCGTGTCATGCAGCATCTCCTGTGCGTCGCCAACACCATCAGCGCATGATCCTTTCGTTAATAATGTCTACATGCCTGATGCGACTTTTAATATCTTATATTCATTAGAAAGAGCATTTCAATTCGCTTCGAACGGTGTATGGCATGTGCATGTGCGACGTTGAGCAAAGATGCTAGGCATGTCCGTATGTAATGCCGCATGGTAGTTCCGTCGCGACGGCGCCGGTAGCGGAAGTAGGCTTTCGTTCTAATTTCGTTATCCCTCTTTGGATTTCTAATATCTATGATTCAATTGAAAGGTCTTTCCGTGGGGTTTCTGGCGATGCATAACATGCACATCTGCAATGCTGTGCATAGCTGCAAACGTCTGCATATAGTGTCGCTTCTCTACCCCGCTTGACTTCCGTCGCCGACTTATGTCGACCTAGCCAATACCTCCTTATAATTTCTCTTTCCTTTCGAAGACCCTTAACATCTATAGTGCATATGAAAGCCCGTGGAAATGGGGTTCAAGACGATGTATAACATGCCCATGTGCACTGGCATGCCAAGCTGCATACGTCTGCGTGTCATGCAGCATCTCCTGTGCGTCGCCAACACCATCAGCGCATGATCCTTTCGTTAATAATGTCTACATGCCTGATGCGACTTTTAATATCTTATATTCATTAGAAAGAGCATTTCAATTCGCTTCGAACGGTGTATGGCATGTGCATGTGCGACGTTGAGCAAAGATGCTAGGCATGTCCGTATGTAATGCCGCATGGTAGTTCCGTCGCGCCGGCGCCGGTAGCGGAAGTAGGCTTTCGTTCTAATTTCGTTATCACTCTTTGGATTTCTAATATCTATGATTCAATTGAAAGGTCTTTCCGTGGGGTTTCTGGCGATGCATAACATGCACATCTGCAATGCTGTGCATAGCTGCAAACGTCTGCATATAGTGTCGCTTCTCTACCCCGCTTGACTTCCGTCGCCGACTTATGTCGACCTAGCCAATACCTAATTTATAATTTCTCTTTCCTTTCGAAGACCCTTAACATCTATAGTGCATATGAAAGCCCGTGGAAATGGGGTTCAAGACGATGTATAACATGCCCATGTGCACTGGCATGCCAAGCTGTATACGTCTGCGTGTCATGCAGCATCTCCTGTGCGTCGCCAACACCATCAGCGCATGATCCTTTCGTTAATAATGTCTACATGCCTGATGCGACTTTTAATATCTTATATTCATTAGAAAGAGCATTTCAATTCGCTTCGAACCGTGTATGGCATGTGCATGTGCGACGTTGAGCAAAGATGCTAGGCATGTCCGTATGTAATGCCGCATGGTAGTTCCGTCGCGACGGCGCTGGTAGCGGAAGTAGGCTTTCGTTCTAATTTCGTTATCACTCTTTGGATTTCTAATATCTATGATTCAATTGAAAGGTCTTTCCGTGGGGTTTCTGGCGATGCATAACATGCACATCTGCAATGCTGTGCATAGCTGCAAACGTCTGCATATAGTGTCGCTTCTCTACCCCGCTTGACTTCCGTCGCCGACTTATGTCGACCTAGCCAATACCTCCTTATAATTTCTCTTTCCTTTCGAAGACCCTTAACATCTATAGTGCATATGAAAGCCCGTGGAAATGGGGTTCAAGACGATGTATAACATGCCCATGTGCACTGGCATGCCAAGCTGCATACGTCTGCGTGTCATGCAGCATCTCCTGTGCGTCGCCAACACCATCAGCGCATGATCCTTTCGTTAATAATGTCTACATGCCTGATGCGACTTTTAATATCTTATATTCATTAGAAAGAGCATTTCAATTCGCTTCGAACGGTGTATGGCATGTGCATGTGCGACGTTGAGCAAAGATGCTAGGCATGTCCGTATGTAATGCCGCATGGTAGTTCCGTCGCGACGGCGCCGGTAGCGGAAGTAGGCTTTCGTTCTAATTTCGTTATCCCTCTTTGGATTTCTAATATCTATGATTCAATTGAAAGGTCTTTCCGTGGGGTTTCTGGCGATGCATAACATGCACATCTGCAATGCTGTGCATAGCTGCAAACGTCTGCATATAGTGTCGCTTCTCTACCCCGCTTGACTTCCGTCGCCGACTTATGTCGACCTAGCCAATACCTCCTTATAATTTCTCTTTCCTTTCGAAGACCCTTAACATCTATAGTGCATATGAAAGCCCGTGGAAATGGGGTTCAAGACGATGTATAACATGCCCATGTGCACTGGCATGCCAAGCTGCATACGTCTGCGTGTCATGCAGCATCTCCTGTGCGTCGCCAACACCATCAGCGCATGATCCTTTCGTTAATAATGTCTACATGCCTGATGCGACTTTTAATATCTTATATTCATTAGAAAGAGCATTTCAATTCGCTTCGAACGGTGTATGGCATGTGCATGTGCGACGTTGAGCAAAGATGCTAGGCATGTCCGTATGTAATGCCGCATGGTAGTTCCGTCGCGCCGGCGCCGGTAGCGGAAGTAGGCTTTCGTTCTAATTTCGTTATCACTCTTTGGATTTCTAATATCTATGATTCAATTGAAAGGTCTTTCCGTGGGGTTTCTGGCGATGCATAACATGCACATCTGCAATGCTGTGCATAGCTGCAAACGTCTGCATATAGTGTCGCTTCTCTACCCCGCTTGACTTCCGTCGCCGACTTATGTCGACCTAGCCAATACCTAATTTATAATTTCTCTTTCCTTTCGAAGACCCTTAACATCTATAGTGCATATGAAAGCCCGTGGAAATGGGGTTCAAGACGATGTATAACATGCCCATGTGCACTGGCATGCCAAGCTGTATACGTCTGCGTGTCATGCAGCATCTCCTGTGCGTCGCCAACACCATCAGCGCATGATCCTTTCGTTAATAATGTCTACATGCCTGATGCGACTTTTAATATCTTATATTCATTAGAAAGAGCATTTCAATTCGCTTCGAACCGTGTATGGCATGTGCATGTGCGACGTTGAGCAAAGATGCTAGGCATGTCCGTATGTAATGCCGCATGGTAGTTCCGTCGCGACGGCGCTGGTAGCGGAAGTAGGCTTTCGTTCTAATTTCGTTATCACTCTTTGGATTTCTAATATCTATGATTCAATTGAAAGGTCTTTCCGTGGGGTTTCTGGCGATGCATAACATGCACATCTGCAATGCTGTGCATAGCTGCAAACGTCTGCATATAGTGTCGCTTCTCTACCCCGCTTGACTTCCGTCGCCGACTTATGTCGACCTAGCCAATACCTCCTTATAATTTCTCTTTCCTTTCGAAGACCCTTAACATCTATAGTGCATATGAAAGCCCGTGGAAATGGGGTTCAAGACGATGTATAACATGCCCATGTGCACTGGCATGCCAAGCTGCATACGTCTGCGTGTCATGCAGCATCTCCTGTGCGTCGCCAACACCATCAGCGCATGATCCTTTCGTTAATAATGTCTACATGCCTGATGCGACTTTTAATATCTTATATTCATTAGAAAGAGCATTTCAATTCGCTTCGAACGGTGTATGGCATGTGCATGTGCGACGTTGAGCAAAGATGCTAGGCATGTCCGTATGTAATGCCGCATGGTAGTTCCGTCGCGACGGCGCCGGTAGCGGAAGTAGGCTTTCGTTCTAATTTCGTTATCACTCTTTGGATTTCTAATATCTATGATTCAATTGAAAGGTCTTTCCGTGGGGTTTCTGGCGATGCATAACATGCACATCTGCAATGCTGTGCATAGCTGCAAACGTCTGGATATAGTGTCGCTTCTCTACCCCGCTTGACTTCCGTCGCCGACTTATGTCGACCTAGCCAATACCTAATTTATAATTTCTCTTTCCTTTCGAAGACCCTTAACATCTATAGTGCATATGAAAGCCCGTGGAAATGGGGTTCAAGACGATGTATAACATGCCCATGTGCACTGGCATGCCAAGCTGCAAACGTCTGCATATAGTGTCGCTTCTCTACCCCGCTTGACTTCCGTCGCCGACTTATGTCGACCTAGCCAATACCTCCTTATAATTTCTCTTTCCTTTCGAAGACCCTTAACATCTATAGTGCATATGAAAGCCCGTGGAAATGGGGTTCAAGACGATGTATAACATGCCCATGTGCACTGGCATGCCAAGCTGCATACGTCTGCGTGTCATGCAGCATCTCCTGTGCGTCGCCAACACCATCAGCGCATGATCCTTTCGTTAATAATGTCTACATGCCTGATGCGACTTTTAATATCTTATATTCATTAGAAAGAGCATTTCAATTCGCTTCGAACGGTGTATGGCATGTGCATGTGCGACGTTGAGCAAAGATGCTAGGCATGTCCGTATGTAATGCCGCATGGTAGTTCCGTCGCGACGGCGCCGGTAGCGGAAGTAGGCTTTCGTTCTAATTTCGTTATCACTCTTTGGATTTCTAATATCTATGATTCAATTGAAAGGTCTTTCCGTGGGGTTTCTGGCGATGCATAACATGCACATCTGCAATGCTGTGCATAGCTGCAAACGTCTGCATATAGTGTCGCTTCTCTACCCCGCTTGACTTCCGTCGCCGACTTATGTCGACCTAGCCAATACCTCCTTATAATTTCTCTTTCCTTTCGAAGACCCTTAACATCTATAGTGCATATGAAAGCCCGTGGAAATGGGGTTCAAGACGATGTATAACATGCCCATGTGCACTGGCATGCCAAGCTGCATACGTCTGCGTGTCATGCAGCATCTCCTGTGCGTCGCCAACACCATCAGCGCATGATCCTTTCGTTAATAATGTCTACATGCCTGATGCGACTTTTAATATCTTATATTCATTAGAAAGAGCATTTCAATTCGCTTCGAACGGTGTATGGCATGTGCATGTGCGACGTTGAGCAAAGATGCTAGGCATGTCCGTATGTAATGCCGCATGGTAGTTCCGTCGCGACGGCGCCGGTAGCGGAAGTAGGCTTTCGTTCTAATTTCGTTATCCCTCTTTGGATTTCTAATATCTATGATTCAATTGAAAGGTCTTTCCGTGGGGTTTCTGGCGATGCATAACATGCACATCTGCAATGCTGTGCATAGCTGCAAACGTCTGCATATAGTGTCGCTTCTCTACCCCGCTTGACTTCCGTCGCCGACTTATGTCGACCTAGCCAATACCTCCTTATAATTTCTCTTTCCTTTCGAAGACCCTTAACATCTATAGTGCATATGAAAGCCCGTGGAAATGGGGTTCAAGACGATGTATAACATGCCCATGTGCACTGGCATGCCAAGCTGCATACGTCTGCGTGTCATGCAGCATCTCCTGTGCGTCGCCAACACCATCAGCGCATGATCCTTTCGTTAATAATGTCTACATGCCTGATGCGACTTTTAATATCTTATATTCATTAGAAAGAGCATTTCAATTCGCTTCGAACGGTGTATGGCATGTGCATGTGCGACGTTGAGCAAAGATGCTAGGCATGTCCGTATGTAATGCCGCATGGTAGTTCCGTCGCGACGGCGCCGGTAGCGGAAGTAGGCTTTCGTTCTAATTTCGTTATCACTCTTTGGATTTCTAATATCTATGATTCAATTGAAAGGTCTTTCCGTGGGGTTTCTGGCGATGCATAACATGCACATCTGCAATGCTGTGCATAGCTGCAAACGTCTGGATATAGTGTCGCTTCTCTACCCCGCTTGACTTCCGTCGCCGACTTATGTCGACCTAGCCAATACCTAATTTATAATTTCTCTTTCCTTTCGAAGACCCTTAACATCTATAGTGCATATGAAAGCCCGTGGAAATGGGGTTCAAGACGATGTATAACATGCCCATGTGCACTGGCATGCCAAGCTGCAAACGTCTGCATATAGTGTCGCTTCTCTACCCCGCTTGACTTCCGTCGCCGACTTATGTCGACCTAGCCAATACCTCCTTATAATTTCTCTTTCCTTTCGAAGACCCTTAACATCTATAGTGCATATGAAAGCCCGTGGAAATGGGGTTCAAGACGATGTATAACATGCCCATGTGCACTGGCATGCCAAGCTGCATACGTCTGCGTGTCATGCAGCATCTCCTGTGCGTCGCCAACACCATCAGCGCATGATCCTTTCGTTAATAATGTCTACATGCCTGATGCGACTTTTAATATCTTATATTCATTAGAAAGAGCATTTCAATTCGCTTCGAACGGTGTATGGCATGTGCATGTGCGACGTTGAGCAAAGATGCTAGGCATGTCCGTATGTAATGCCGCATGGTAGTTCCGTCGCGACGGCGCCGGTAGCGGAAGTAGGCTTTCGTTCTAATTTCGTTATCACTCTTTGGATTTCTAATATCTATGATTCAATTGAAAGGTCTTTCCGTGGGGTTTCTGGCGATGCATAACATGCACATCTGCAATGCTGTGCATAGCTGCAAACGTCTGCATATAGTGTCGCTTCTCTACCCCGCTTGACTTCCGTCGCCGACTTATGTCGACCTAGCCAATACCTCCTTATAATTTCTCTTTCCTTTCGAAGACCCTTAACATCTATAGTGCATATGAAAGCCCGTGGAAATGGGGTTCAAGACGATGTATAACATGCCCATGTGCACTGGCATGCCAAGCTGCATACGTCTGCGTGTCATGCAGCATCTCCTGTGCGTCGCCAACACCATCAGCGCATGATCCTTTCGTTAATAATGTCTACATGCCTGATGCGACTTTTAATATCTTATATTCATTAGAAAGAGCATTTCAATTCGCTTCGAACGGTGTATGGCATGTGCATGTGCGACGTTGAGCAAAGATGCTAGGCATGTCCGTATGTAATGCCGCATGGTAGTTCCGTCGCGACGGCGCCGGTAGCGGAAGTAGGCTTTCGTTCTAATTTCGTTATCCCTCTTTGGATTTCTAATATCTATGATTCAATTGAAAGGTCTTTCCGTGGGGTTTCTGGCGATGCATAACATGCACATCTGCAATGCTGTGCATAGCTGCAAACGTCTGCATATAGTGTCGCTTCTCTACCCCGCTTGACTTCCGTCGCCGACTTATGTCGACCTAGCCAATACCTCCTTATAATTTCTCTTTCCTTTCGAAGACCCTTAACATCTATAGTGCATATGAAAGCCCGTGGAAATGGGGTTCAAGACGATGTATAACATGCCCATGTGCACTGGCATGCCAAGCTGCATACGTCTGCGTGTCATGCAGCATCTCCTGTGCGTCGCCAACACCATCAGCGCATGATCCTTTCGTTAATAATGTCTACATGCCTGATGCGACTTTTAATATCTTATATTCATTAGAAAGAGCATTTCAATTCGCTTCGAACGGTGTATGGCATGTGCATGTGCGACGTTGAGCAAAGATGCTAGGCATGTCCGTATGTAATGCCGCATGGTAGTTCCGTCGCGCCGGCGCCGGTAGCGGAAGTAGGCTTTCGTTCTAATTTCGTTATCACTCTTTGGATTTCTAATATCTATGATTCAATTGAAAGGTCTTTCCGTGGGGTTTCTGGCGATGCATAACATGCACATCTGCAATGCTGTGCATAGCTGCAAACGTCTGCATATAGTGTCGCTTCTCTACCCCGCTTGACTTCCGTCGCCGACTTATGTCGACCTAGCCAATACCTAATTTATAATTTCTCTTTCCTTTCGAAGACCCTTAACATCTATAGTGCATATGAAAGCCCGTGGAAATGGGGTTCAAGACGATGTATAACATGCCCATGTGCACTGGCATGCCAAGCTGTATACGTCTGCGTGTCATGCAGCATCTCCTGTGCGTCGCCAACACCATCAGCGCATGATCCTTTCGTTAATAATGTCTACATGCCTGATGCGACTTTTAATATCTTATATTCATTAGAAAGAGCATTTCAATTCGCTTCGAACCGTGTATGGCATGTGCATGTGCGACGTTGAGCAAAGATGCTAGGCATGTCCGTATGTAATGCCGCATGGTAGTTCCGTCGCGACGGCGCTGGTAGCGGAAGTAGGCTTTCGTTCTAATTTCGTTATCACTCTTTGGATTTCTAATATCTATGATTCAATTGAAAGGTCTTTCCGTGGGGTTTCTGGCAATGCATAACATGCACATCTGCAATGCTGTGCATAGCTGCAAACGTCTGCATATAGTGTCGCTTCTCTACCCCGCTTGACTTCCGTCGCCGACTTATGTCGACCTAGCCAATACCTCCTTATAATTTCTCTTTCCTTTCGAAGACCCTTAACATCTATAGTGCATATGAAAGCCCGTGGAAATGGGGTTCAAGACGATGTATAACATGCCCATGTGCACTGGCATGCCAAGCTGCATACGTCTGCGTGTCATGCAGCATCTCCTGTGCGTCGCCAACACCATCAGCGCATGATCCTTTCGTTAATAATGTCTACATGCCTGATGCGACTTTTAATATCTTATATTCATTAGAAAGAGCATTTCAATTCGCTTCGAACGGTGTATGGCATGTGCATGTGCGACGTTGAGCAAAGATGCTAGGCATGTCCGTATGTAATGCCGCATGGTAGTTCCGTCGCGACGGCGCCGGTAGCGGAAGTAGGCTTTCGTTCTAATTTCGTTATCCCTCTTTGGATTTCTAATATCTATGATTCAATTGAAAGGTCTTTCCGTGGGGTTTCTGGCGATGCATAACATGCACATCTGCAATGCTGTGCATAGCTGCAAACGTCTGCATATAGTGTCGCTTCTCTACCCCGCTTGACTTCCGTCGCCGACTTATGTCGACCTAGCCAATACCTCCTTATAATTTCTCTTTCCTTTCGAAGACCCTTAACATCTATAGTGCATATGAAAGCCCGTGGAAATGGGGTTCAAGACGATGTATAACATGCCCATGTGCACTGGCATGCCAAGCTGCATACGTCTGCGTGTCATGCAGCATCTCCTGTGCGTCGCCAACACCATCAGCGCATGATCCTTTCGTTAATAATGTCTACATGCCTGATGCGACTTTTAATATCTTATATTCATTAGAAAGAGCATTTCAATTCGCTTCGAACGGTGTATGGCATGTGCATGTGCGACGTTGAGCAAAGATGCTAGGCATGTCCGTATGTAATGCCGCATGGTAGTTCCGTCGCGCCGGCGCCGGTAGCGGAAGTAGGCTTTCGTTCTAATTTCGTTATCACTCTTTGGATTTCTAATATCTATGATTCAATTGAAAGGTCTTTCCGTGGGGTTTCTGGCGATGCATAACATGCACATCTGCAATGCTGTGCATAGCTGCAAACGTCTGGATATAGTGTCGCTTCTCTACCCCGCTTGACTTCCGTCGCCGACTTATGTCGACCTAGCCAATACCTAATTTATAATTTCTCTTTCCTTTCGAAGACCCTTAACATCTATAGTGCATATGAAAGCCCGTGGAAATGGGGTTCAAGACGATGTATAACATGCCCATGTGCACTGGCATGCCAAGCTGCAAACGTCTGCATAT
>NW_027134015.1:0-19215 GCF_037392515.1 Haliotis asinina
ACAGAATCGCTTGAAAAAAATCAGGCAGATGCGCACCGAGGTGTAGATATTCCCCATTAAAATCTCTAGGCTGTGGGCCCAATAGCAAAGGGCAGATAAATCAAAATTAATTCGAAATTTTCAATTTGAAATGCAAATATCTCCGAAACTACTGCTGCAATGACTACCAAACTTCTTGAGCAGATGCGCAATCAAAATGGCTACAATTTCGCCTGGACGGGTCGAGTCGCTAAAATGCACCGTTTGGCCGCTATTTGCGATTGAAGTTTTTGCTGCTGTTTTTCAGCCCAATTCTGACTACTTTGCTCCCAAAATCTGCTGCACTACAACTACAACAGCTACCGCTTTCAAACTTGCCATACTTTGTCTCTAGGCACCTCCCTACGCAACGACATCGTCAAATGCGACAATGTGGATTCGATGGCCGCCATATTGGATGCTACTTCGGGGCAAAAGTTGTCTTCAAAAACGTATACAGGCTTCTCTGTGATTTTTTTTGCAAGCCAACCTTAGCAGCTACAACGCTAGAAATACATGTTCTGAAGTTGCCTTTGGCTGGTGAACATTTTTTGTTCTTAGTCATATATCAAAAGTCACGTGATGCGGCCGCCATATTGGATTGAAGCTGTTGAAAGGAAATTTGCAGATTTTGTGAAGTACGCATTTTCCGCAATCCATAACTCTGAAAGTTTTGCCCGCAGAACATTGAAATTTTGCAGATATAGAATACCTACCTAAAATATGTAGCAAGTGAACGTTTGTTGCGATATCTTGCTTAGTTACGCATATGGAGATGTTTACTTTTGTTGTTTATTTTCAACTCAGATGTATTTTCAAAAAATCGCAGCACCATGACTATTACAGCTACGCAGCTAAAATCTTGCAGTGTGCAGTAACTTGATGTGTTGAACATTTTTTGTTCTTTGCTGCATGTCAAAATGTGAATTGTTTGGCCGCCATATTGGATTTCCTCAGATTCTCATGACACTACATTTGAAACGCTGTAGCTACTAGAGTTTTACACAGAATGACGTGAAAATCGGCATAGTGCATCAGCATGAGATGCTTAACATTTCGTGTTCTTACATGTATATCAAAAGTTGCATCGTTTGGCGGCCATGTGGCTTTGAAAATTGGAGAAATCTAATATGCGTCTAAAACGGCATAAAACAGCATATAACTCCATTACTATTGATCCAATCGCTTCCATATTTTGCATGTGGCTTGGTCATGCGAAGGCGAACATTTTTGGGCGGGGGTCAAAATTCGATATCTCTAACCGTTTGGCCGCCATCTTGGATTGAAGTTTTTCGTTTATCGGGGTTGCCATAGCAACAAAAGTTGAAATCCGAATGACTTGAGTTTTACAGCATTGTTACGCACAGTCAAGGGGATGCTATGTGCAAAATCTCAACTCCGTACGTTGAATAGTTTCCGAGATAATGGAGATACAGTGTTTTGACGGACAGACGTACGAACAGACAACGGACAACTTTGTCAGCAAATCTAACCAGCGCATATGATACAGCGGACCCGGGCAAAGCAGAAACACTAATTCCTTTTAGTCTAAATGCCATAACAATGTCGTCTTAGCTCGCAAAAAAAAGTGCTTTTTCTTGTGTCTAACCAGTTAAATGACCTTGACACGTGACCTTGGTGACCTTGACTAAAAAAATTGTTTGTTTGGCATGCTATCATATGCAAGTGTCAAAACCCCGAAAAACTCAAAAATAACGATTTTCTTATTAGGGCTTCTTGCCATAAGGCAAAAGACCTATTGTAATTACTGATGTTTTTATTATTATTATTATTATTTATTTTTCCGCCGTATTTTGTTCCAGCGCTACAAAGAGCACCAGTGGACAGAATCGCTTGAAAAAAATCAGGCAGATGCGCACCGAGGTGTAGATATTCCCCATTAAAATCTCTAGGCTGTGGGCCCAATAGCAAAGGGCAGATAAATCAAAATTAATTCGAAATTTTCAATTTGAAATGCAAATATCTCCGAAACTACTGCTGCAATGACTACCAAACTTCTTGAGCAGATGCGCAATCAAAATGGCTACAATTTCGCCTGGACGGGTCGAGTCGCTAAAATGCACCGTTTGGCCGCTATTTGCGATTGAAGTTTTTGCTGCTGTTTTTCAGCCCAATTCTGACTACTTTGCTCCCAAAATCTGCTGCACTACAACTACAACAGCTACCGCTTTCAAACTTGCCATACTTTGTCTCTAGGCACCTCCCTACGCAACGACATCGTCAAATGCGACAATGTGGATTCGATGGCCGCCATATTGGATGCTACTTCGGGGCAAAAGTTGTCTTCAAAAACGTATACAGGCTTCTCTGTGATTTTTTTTGCAAGCCAACCTTAGCAGCTACAACGCTAGAAATACATGTTCTGAAGTTGCCTTTGGCTGGTGAACATTTTTTGTTCTTAGTCATATATCAAAAGTCACGTGATGCGGCCGCCATATTGGATTGAAGCTGTTGAAAGGAAATTTGCAGATTTTGTGAAGTACGCATTTTCCGCAATCCATAACTCTGAAAGTTTTGCCCGCAGAACATTGAAATTTTGCAGATATAGAATACCTACCTAAAATATGTAGCAAGTGAACGTTTGTTGCGATATCTTGCTTAGTTACGCATATGGAGATGTTTACTTTTGTTGTTTATTTTCAACTCAGATGTATTTTCAAAAAATCGCAGCACCATGACTATTACAGCTACGCAGCTAAAATCTTGCAGTGTGCAGTAACTTGATGTGTTGAACATTTTTTGTTCTTTGCTGCATGTCAAAATGTGAATTGTTTGGCCGCCATATTGGATTTCCTCAGATTCTCATGACACTACATTTGAAACGCTGTAGCTACTAGAGTTTTACACAGAATGACGTGAAAATCGGCATAGTGCATCAGCATGAGATGCTTAACATTTCGTGTTCTTACATGTATATCAAAAGTTGCATCGTTTGGCGGCCATGTGGCTTTGAAAATTGGAGAAATCTAATATGCGTCTAAAACGGCATAAAACAGCATATAACTCCATTACTATTGATCCAATCGCTTCCATATTTTGCATGTGGCTTGGTCATGCGAAGGCGAACATTTTTGGGCGGGGGTCAAAATTCGATATCTCTAACCGTTTGGCCGCCATCTTGGATTGAAGTTTTTCGTTTATCGGGGTTGCCATAGCAACAAAAGTTGAAATCCGAATGACTTGAGTTTTACAGCATTGTTACGCACAGTCAAGGGGATGCTATGTGCAAAATCTCAACTCCGTACGTTGAATAGTTTCCGAGATAATGGAGATACAGTGTTTTGACGGACAGACGTACGAACAGACAACGGACAACTTTGTCAGCAAATCTAACCAGCGCATATGATACAGCGGACCCGGGCAAAGCAGAAACACTAATTCCTTTTAGTCTAAATGCCATAACAATGTCGTCTTAGCTCGCAAAAAAAAGTGCTTTTTCTTGTGTCTAACCAGTTAAATGACCTTGACACGTGACCTTGGTGACCTTGACTAAAAAAATTGTTTGTTTGGCATGCTATCATATGCAAGTGTCAAAACCCCGAAAAACTCAAAAATAACGATTTTCTTATTAGGGCTTCTTGCCATAAGGCAAAAGACCTATTGTAATTACTGATGTTTTTATTATTATTATTATTATTTATTTTTCCGCCGTATTTTGTTCCAGCGCTACAAAGAGCACCAGTGGACAGAATCGCTTGAAAAAAATCAGGCAGATGCGCACCGAGGTGTAGATATTCCCCATTAAAATCTCTAGGCTGTGGGCCCAATAGCAAAGGGCAGATAAATCAAAATTAATTCGAAATTTTCAATTTGAAATGCAAATATCTCCGAAACTACTGCTGCAATGACTACCAAACTTCTTGAGCAGATGCGCAATCAAAATGGCTACAATTTCGCCTGGACGGGTCGAGTCGCTAAAATGCACCGTTTGGCCGCTATTTGCGATTGAAGTTTTTGCTGCTGTTTTTCAGCCCAATTCTGACTACTTTGCTCCCAAAATCTGCTGCACTACAACTACAACAGCTACCGCTTTCAAACTTGCCATACTTTGTCTCTAGGCACCTCCCTACGCAACGACATCGTCAAATGCGACAATGTGGATTCGATGGCCGCCATATTGGATGCTACTTCGGGGCAAAAGTTGTCTTCAAAAACGTATACAGGCTTCTCTGTGATTTTTTTTGCAAGCCAACCTTAGCAGCTACAACGCTAGAAATACATGTTCTGAAGTTGCCTTTGGCTGGTGAACATTTTTTGTTCTTAGTCATATATCAAAAGTCACGTGATGCGGCCGCCATATTGGATTGAAGCTGTTGAAAGGAAATTTGCAGATTTTGTGAAGTACGCATTTTCCGCAATCCATAACTCTGAAAGTTTTGCCCGCAGAACATTGAAATTTTGCAGATATAGAATACCTACCTAAAATATGTAGCAAGTGAACGTTTGTTGCGATATCTTGCTTAGTTACGCATATGGAGATGTTTACTTTTGTTGTTTATTTTCAACTCAGATGTATTTTCAAAAAATCGCAGCACCATGACTATTACAGCTACGCAGCTAAAATCTTGCAGTGTGCAGTAACTTGATGTGTTGAACATTTTTTGTTCTTTGCTGCATGTCAAAATGTGAATTGTTTGGCCGCCATATTGGATTTCCTCAGATTCTCATGACACTACATTTGAAACGCTGTAGCTACTAGAGTTTTACACAGAATGACGTGAAAATCGGCATAGTGCATCAGCATGAGATGCTTAACATTTCGTGTTCTTACATGTATATCAAAAGTTGCATCGTTTGGCGGCCATGTGGCTTTGAAAATTGGAGAAATCTAATATGCGTCTAAAACGGCATAAAACAGCATATAACTCCATTACTATTGATCCAATCGCTTCCATATTTTGCATGTGGCTTGGTCATGCGAAGGCGAACATTTTTGGGCGGGGGTCAAAATTCGATATCTCTAACCGTTTGGCCGCCATCTTGGATTGAAGTTTTTCGTTTATCGGGGTTGCCATAGCAACAAAAGTTGAAATCCGAATGACTTGAGTTTTACAGCATTGTTACGCACAGTCAAGGGGATGCTATGTGCAAAATCTCAACTCCGTACGTTGAATAGTTTCCGAGATAATGGAGATACAGTGTTTTGACGGACAGACGTACGAACAGACAACGGACAACTTTGTCAGCAAATCTAACCAGCGCATATGATACAGCGGACCCGGGCAAAGCAGAAACACTAATTCCTTTTAGTCTAAATGCCATAACAATGTCGTCTTAGCTCGCAAAAAAAAGTGCTTTTTCTTGTGTCTAACCAGTTAAATGACCTTGACACGTGACCTTGGTGACCTTGACTAAAAAAATTGTTTGTTTGGCATGCTATCATATGCAAGTGTCAAAACCCCGAAAAACTCAAAAATAACGATTTTCTTATTAGGGCTTCTTGCCATAAGGCAAAAGACCTATTGTAATTACTGATGTTTTTATTATTATTATTATTATTTATTTTTCCGCCGTATTTTGTTCCAGCGCTACAAAGAGCACCAGTGGACAGAATCGCTTGAAAAAAATCAGGCAGATGCGCACCGAGGTGTAGATATTCCCCATTAAAATCTCTAGGCTGTGGGCCCAATAGCAAAGGGCAGATAAATCAAAATTAATTCGAAATTTTCAATTTGAAATGCAAATATCTCCGAAACTACTGCTGCAATGACTACCAAACTTCTTGAGCAGATGCGCAATCAAAATGGCTACAATTTCGCCTGGACGGGTCGAGTCGCTAAAATGCACCGTTTGGCCGCTATTTGCGATTGAAGTTTTTGCTGCTGTTTTTCAGCCCAATTCTGACTACTTTGCTCCCAAAATCTGCTGCACTACAACTACAACAGCTACCGCTTTCAAACTTGCCATACTTTGTCTCTAGGCACCTCCCTACGCAACGACATCGTCAAATGCGACAATGTGGATTCGATGGCCGCCATATTGGATGCTACTTCGGGGCAAAAGTTGTCTTCAAAAACGTATACAGGCTTCTCTGTGATTTTTTTTGCAAGCCAACCTTAGCAGCTACAACGCTAGAAATACATGTTCTGAAGTTGCCTTTGGCTGGTGAACATTTTTTGTTCTTAGTCATATATCAAAAGTCACGTGATGCGGCCGCCATATTGGATTGAAGCTGTTGAAAGGAAATTTGCAGATTTTGTGAAGTACGCATTTTCCGCAATCCATAACTCTGAAAGTTTTGCCCGCAGAACATTGAAATTTTGCAGATATAGAATACCTACCTAAAATATGTAGCAAGTGAACGTTTGTTGCGATATCTTGCTTAGTTACGCATATGGAGATGTTTACTTTTGTTGTTTATTTTCAACTCAGATGTATTTTCAAAAAATCGCAGCACCATGACTATTACAGCTACGCAGCTAAAATCTTGCAGTGTGCAGTAACTTGATGTGTTGAACATTTTTTGTTCTTTGCTGCATGTCAAAATGTGAATTGTTTGGCCGCCATATTGGATTTCCTCAGATTCTCATGACACTACATTTGAAACGCTGTAGCTACTAGAGTTTTACACAGAATGACGTGAAAATCGGCATAGTGCATCAGCATGAGATGCTTAACATTTCGTGTTCTTACATGTATATCAAAAGTTGCATCGTTTGGCGGCCATGTGGCTTTGAAAATTGGAGAAATCTAATATGCGTCTAAAACGGCATAAAACAGCATATAACTCCATTACTATTGATCCAATCGCTTCCATATTTTGCATGTGGCTTGGTCATGCGAAGGCGAACATTTTTGGGCGGGGGTCAAAATTCGATATCTCTAACCGTTTGGCCGCCATCTTGGATTGAAGTTTTTCGTTTATCGGGGTTGCCATAGCAACAAAAGTTGAAATCCGAATGACTTGAGTTTTACAGCATTGTTACGCACAGTCAAGGGGATGCTATGTGCAAAATCTCAACTCCGTACGTTGAATAGTTTCCGAGATAATGGAGATACAGTGTTTTGACGGACAGACGTACGAACAGACAACGGACAACTTTGTCAGCAAATCTAACCAGCGCATATGATACAGCGGACCCGGGCAAAGCAGAAACACTAATTCCTTTTAGTCTAAATGCCATAACAATGTCGTCTTAGCTCGCAAAAAAAAGTGCTTTTTCTTGTGTCTAACCAGTTAAATGACCTTGACACGTGACCTTGGTGACCTTGACTAAAAAAATTGTTTGTTTGGCATGCTATCATATGCAAGTGTCAAAACCCCGAAAAACTCAAAAATAACGATTTTCTTATTAGGGCTTCTTGCCATAAGGCAAAAGACCTATTGTAATTACTGATGTTTTTATTATTATTATTATTATTTATTTTTCCGCCGTATTTTGTTCCAGCGCTACAAAGAGCACCAGTGGACAGAATCGCTTGAAAAAAATCAGGCAGATGCGCACCGAGGTGTAGATATTCCCCATTAAAATCTCTAGGCTGTGGGCCCAATAGCAAAGGGCAGATAAATCAAAATTAATTCGAAATTTTCAATTTGAAATGCAAATATCTCCGAAACTACTGCTGCAATGACTACCAAACTTCTTGAGCAGATGCGCAATCAAAATGGCTACAATTTCGCCTGGACGGGTCGAGTCGCTAAAATGCACCGTTTGGCCGCTATTTGCGATTGAAGTTTTTGCTGCTGTTTTTCAGCCCAATTCTGACTACTTTGCTCCCAAAATCTGCTGCACTACAACTACAACAGCTACCGCTTTCAAACTTGCCATACTTTGTCTCTAGGCACCTCCCTACGCAACGACATCGTCAAATGCGACAATGTGGATTCGATGGCCGCCATATTGGATGCTACTTCGGGGCAAAAGTTGTCTTCAAAAACGTATACAGGCTTCTCTGTGATTTTTTTTGCAAGCCAACCTTAGCAGCTACAACGCTAGAAATACATGTTCTGAAGTTGCCTTTGGCTGGTGAACATTTTTTGTTCTTAGTCATATATCAAAAGTCACGTGATGCGGCCGCCATATTGGATTGAAGCTGTTGAAAGGAAATTTGCAGATTTTGTGAAGTACGCATTTTCCGCAATCCATAACTCTGAAAGTTTTGCCCGCAGAACATTGAAATTTTGCAGATATAGAATACCTACCTAAAATATGTAGCAAGTGAACGTTTGTTGCGATATCTTGCTTAGTTACGCATATGGAGATGTTTACTTTTGTTGTTTATTTTCAACTCAGATGTATTTTCAAAAAATCGCAGCACCATGACTATTACAGCTACGCAGCTAAAATCTTGCAGTGTGCAGTAACTTGATGTGTTGAACATTTTTTGTTCTTTGCTGCATGTCAAAATGTGAATTGTTTGGCCGCCATATTGGATTTCCTCAGATTCTCATGACACTACATTTGAAACGCTGTAGCTACTAGAGTTTTACACAGAATGACGTGAAAATCGGCATAGTGCATCAGCATGAGATGCTTAACATTTCGTGTTCTTACATGTATATCAAAAGTTGCATCGTTTGGCGGCCATGTGGCTTTGAAAATTGGAGAAATCTAATATGCGTCTAAAACGGCATAAAACAGCATATAACTCCATTACTATTGATCCAATCGCTTCCATATTTTGCATGTGGCTTGGTCATGCGAAGGCGAACATTTTTGGGCGGGGGTCAAAATTCGATATCTCTAACCGTTTGGCCGCCATCTTGGATTGAAGTTTTTCGTTTATCGGGGTTGCCATAGCAACAAAAGTTGAAATCCGAATGACTTGAGTTTTACAGCATTGTTACGCACAGTCAAGGGGATGCTATGTGCAAAATCTCAACTCCGTACGTTGAATAGTTTCCGAGATAATGGAGATACAGTGTTTTGACGGACAGACGTACGAACAGACAACGGACAACTTTGTCAGCAAATCTAACCAGCGCATATGATACAGCGGACCCGGGCAAAGCAGAAACACTAATTCCTTTTAGTCTAAATGCCATAACAATGTCGTCTTAGCTCGCAAAAAAAAGTGCTTTTTCTTGTGTCTAACCAGTTAAATGACCTTGACACGTGACCTTGGTGACCTTGACTAAAAAAATTGTTTGTTTGGCATGCTATCATATGCAAGTGTCAAAACCCCGAAAAACTCAAAAATAACGATTTTCTTATTAGGGCTTCTTGCCATAAGGCAAAAGACCTATTGTAATTACTGATGTTTTTATTATTATTATTATTATTTATTTTTCCGCCGTATTTTGTTCCAGCGCTACAAAGAGCACCAGTGGACAGAATCGCTTGAAAAAAATCAGGCAGATGCGCACCGAGGTGTAGATATTCCCCATTAAAATCTCTAGGCTGTGGGCCCAATAGCAAAGGGCAGATAAATCAAAATTAATTCGAAATTTTCAATTTGAAATGCAAATATCTCCGAAACTACTGCTGCAATGACTACCAAACTTCTTGAGCAGATGCGCAATCAAAATGGCTACAATTTCGCCTGGACGGGTCGAGTCGCTAAAATGCACCGTTTGGCCGCTATTTGCGATTGAAGTTTTTGCTGCTGTTTTTCAGCCCAATTCTGACTACTTTGCTCCCAAAATCTGCTGCACTACAACTACAACAGCTACCGCTTTCAAACTTGCCATACTTTGTCTCTAGGCACCTCCCTACGCAACGACATCGTCAAATGCGACAATGTGGATTCGATGGCCGCCATATTGGATGCTACTTCGGGGCAAAAGTTGTCTTCAAAAACGTATACAGGCTTCTCTGTGATTTTTTTTGCAAGCCAACCTTAGCAGCTACAACGCTAGAAATACATGTTCTGAAGTTGCCTTTGGCTGGTGAACATTTTTTGTTCTTAGTCATATATCAAAAGTCACGTGATGCGGCCGCCATATTGGATTGAAGCTGTTGAAAGGAAATTTGCAGATTTTGTGAAGTACGCATTTTCCGCAATCCATAACTCTGAAAGTTTTGCCCGCAGAACATTGAAATTTTGCAGATATAGAATACCTACCTAAAATATGTAGCAAGTGAACGTTTGTTGCGATATCTTGCTTAGTTACGCATATGGAGATGTTTACTTTTGTTGTTTATTTTCAACTCAGATGTATTTTCAAAAAATCGCAGCACCATGACTATTACAGCTACGCAGCTAAAATCTTGCAGTGTGCAGTAACTTGATGTGTTGAACATTTTTTGTTCTTTGCTGCATGTCAAAATGTGAATTGTTTGGCCGCCATATTGGATTTCCTCAGATTCTCATGACACTACATTTGAAACGCTGTAGCTACTAGAGTTTTACACAGAATGACGTGAAAATCGGCATAGTGCATCAGCATGAGATGCTTAACATTTCGTGTTCTTACATGTATATCAAAAGTTGCATCGTTTGGCGGCCATGTGGCTTTGAAAATTGGAGAAATCTAATATGCGTCTAAAACGGCATAAAACAGCATATAACTCCATTACTATTGATCCAATCGCTTCCATATTTTGCATGTGGCTTGGTCATGCGAAGGCGAACATTTTTGGGCGGGGGTCAAAATTCGATATCTCTAACCGTTTGGCCGCCATCTTGGATTGAAGTTTTTCGTTTATCGGGGTTGCCATAGCAACAAAAGTTGAAATCCGAATGACTTGAGTTTTACAGCATTGTTACGCACAGTCAAGGGGATGCTATGTGCAAAATCTCAACTCCGTACGTTGAATAGTTTCCGAGATAATGGAGATACAGTGTTTTGACGGACAGACGTACGAACAGACAACGGACAACTTTGTCAGCAAATCTAACCAGCGCATATGATACAGCGGACCCGGGCAAAGCAGAAACACTAATTCCTTTTAGTCTAAATGCCATAACAATGTCGTCTTAGCTCGCAAAAAAAAGTGCTTTTTCTTGTGTCTAACCAGTTAAATGACCTTGACACGTGACCTTGGTGACCTTGACTAAAAAAATTGTTTGTTTGGCATGCTATCATATGCAAGTGTCAAAACCCCGAAAAACTCAAAAATAACGATTTTCTTATTAGGGCTTCTTGCCATAAGGCAAAAGACCTATTGTAATTACTGATGTTTTTATTATTATTATTATTATTTATTTTTCCGCCGTATTTTGTTCCAGCGCTACAAAGAGCACCAGTGGACAGAATCGCTTGAAAAAAATCAGGCAGATGCGCACCGAGGTGTAGATATTCCCCATTAAAATCTCTAGGCTGTGGGCCCAATAGCAAAGGGCAGATAAATCAAAATTAATTCGAAATTTTCAATTTGAAATGCAAATATCTCCGAAACTACTGCTGCAATGACTACCAAACTTCTTGAGCAGATGCGCAATCAAAATGGCTACAATTTCGCCTGGACGGGTCGAGTCGCTAAAATGCACCGTTTGGCCGCTATTTGCGATTGAAGTTTTTGCTGCTGTTTTTCAGCCCAATTCTGACTACTTTGCTCCCAAAATCTGCTGCACTACAACTACAACAGCTACCGCTTTCAAACTTGCCATACTTTGTCTCTAGGCACCTCCCTACGCAACGACATCGTCAAATGCGACAATGTGGATTCGATGGCCGCCATATTGGATGCTACTTCGGGGCAAAAGTTGTCTTCAAAAACGTATACAGGCTTCTCTGTGATTTTTTTTGCAAGCCAACCTTAGCAGCTACAACGCTAGAAATACATGTTCTGAAGTTGCCTTTGGCTGGTGAACATTTTTTGTTCTTAGTCATATATCAAAAGTCACGTGATGCGGCCGCCATATTGGATTGAAGCTGTTGAAAGGAAATTTGCAGATTTTGTGAAGTACGCATTTTCCGCAATCCATAACTCTGAAAGTTTTGCCCGCAGAACATTGAAATTTTGCAGATATAGAATACCTACCTAAAATATGTAGCAAGTGAACGTTTGTTGCGATATCTTGCTTAGTTACGCATATGGAGATGTTTACTTTTGTTGTTTATTTTCAACTCAGATGTATTTTCAAAAAATCGCAGCACCATGACTATTACAGCTACGCAGCTAAAATCTTGCAGTGTGCAGTAACTTGATGTGTTGAACATTTTTTGTTCTTTGCTGCATGTCAAAATGTGAATTGTTTGGCCGCCATATTGGATTTCCTCAGATTCTCATGACACTACATTTGAAACGCTGTAGCTACTAGAGTTTTACACAGAATGACGTGAAAATCGGCATAGTGCATCAGCATGAGATGCTTAACATTTCGTGTTCTTACATGTATATCAAAAGTTGCATCGTTTGGCGGCCATGTGGCTTTGAAAATTGGAGAAATCTAATATGCGTCTAAAACGGCATAAAACAGCATATAACTCCATTACTATTGATCCAATCGCTTCCATATTTTGCATGTGGCTTGGTCATGCGAAGGCGAACATTTTTGGGCGGGGGTCAAAATTCGATATCTCTAACCGTTTGGCCGCCATCTTGGATTGAAGTTTTTCGTTTATCGGGGTTGCCATAGCAACAAAAGTTGAAATCCGAATGACTTGAGTTTTACAGCATTGTTACGCACAGTCAAGGGGATGCTATGTGCAAAATCTCAACTCCGTACGTTGAATAGTTTCCGAGATAATGGAGATACAGTGTTTTGACGGACAGACGTACGAACAGACAACGGACAACTTTGTCAGCAAATCTAACCAGCGCATATGATACAGCGGACCCGGGCAAAGCAGAAACACTAATTCCTTTTAGTCTAAATGCCATAACAATGTCGTCTTAGCTCGCAAAAAAAAGTGCTTTTTCTTGTGTCTAACCAGTTAAATGACCTTGACACGTGACCTTGGTGACCTTGACTAAAAAAATTGTTTGTTTGGCATGCTATCATATGCAAGTGTCAAAACCCCGAAAAACTCAAAAATAACGATTTTCTTATTAGGGCTTCTTGCCATAAGGCAAAAGACCTATTGTAATTACTGATGTTTTTATTATTATTATTATTATTTATTTTTCCGCCGTATTTTGTTCCAGCGCTACAAAGAGCACCAGTGGACAGAATCGCTTGAAAAAAATCAGGCAGATGCGCACCGAGGTGTAGATATTCCCCATTAAAATCTCTAGGCTGTGGGCCCAATAGCAAAGGGCAGATAAATCAAAATTAATTCGAAATTTTCAATTTGAAATGCAAATATCTCCGAAACTACTGCTGCAATGACTACCAAACTTCTTGAGCAGATGCGCAATCAAAATGGCTACAATTTCGCCTGGACGGGTCGAGTCGCTAAAATGCACCGTTTGGCCGCTATTTGCGATTGAAGTTTTTGCTGCTGTTTTTCAGCCCAATTCTGACTACTTTGCTCCCAAAATCTGCTGCACTACAACTACAACAGCTACCGCTTTCAAACTTGCCATACTTTGTCTCTAGGCACCTCCCTACGCAACGACATCGTCAAATGCGACAATGTGGATTCGATGGCCGCCATATTGGATGCTACTTCGGGGCAAAAGTTGTCTTCAAAAACGTATACAGGCTTCTCTGTGATTTTTTTTGCAAGCCAACCTTAGCAGCTACAACGCTAGAAATACATGTTCTGAAGTTGCCTTTGGCTGGTGAACATTTTTTGTTCTTAGTCATATATCAAAAGTCACGTGATGCGGCCGCCATATTGGATTGAAGCTGTTGAAAGGAAATTTGCAGATTTTGTGAAGTACGCATTTTCCGCAATCCATAACTCTGAAAGTTTTGCCCGCAGAACATTGAAATTTTGCAGATATAGAATACCTACCTAAAATATGTAGCAAGTGAACGTTTGTTGCGATATCTTGCTTAGTTACGCATATGGAGATGTTTACTTTTGTTGTTTATTTTCAACTCAGATGTATTTTCAAAAAATCGCAGCACCATGACTATTACAGCTACGCAGCTAAAATCTTGCAGTGTGCAGTAACTTGATGTGTTGAACATTTTTTGTTCTTTGCTGCATGTCAAAATGTGAATTGTTTGGCCGCCATATTGGATTTCCTCAGATTCTCATGACACTACATTTGAAACGCTGTAGCTACTAGAGTTTTACACAGAATGACGTGAAAATCGGCATAGTGCATCAGCATGAGATGCTTAACATTTCGTGTTCTTACATGTATATCAAAAGTTGCATCGTTTGGCGGCCATGTGGCTTTGAAAATTGGAGAAATCTAATATGCGTCTAAAACGGCATAAAACAGCATATAACTCCATTACTATTGATCCAATCGCTTCCATATTTTGCATGTGGCTTGGTCATGCGAAGGCGAACATTTTTGGGCGGGGGTCAAAATTCGATATCTCTAACCGTTTGGCCGCCATCTTGGATTGAAGTTTTTCGTTTATCGGGGTTGCCATAGCAACAAAAGTTGAAATCCGAATGACTTGAGTTTTACAGCATTGTTACGCACAGTCAAGGGGATGCTATGTGCAAAATCTCAACTCCGTACGTTGAATAGTTTCCGAGATAATGGAGATACAGTGTTTTGACGGACAGACGTACGAACAGACAACGGACAACTTTGTCAGCAAATCTAACCAGCGCATATGATACAGCGGACCCGGGCAAAGCAGAAACACTAATTCCTTTTAGTCTAAATGCCATAACAATGTCGTCTTAGCTCGCAAAAAAAAGTGCTTTTTCTTGTGTCTAACCAGTTAAATGACCTTGACACGTGACCTTGGTGACCTTGACTAAAAAAATTGTTTGTTTGGCATGCTATCATATGCAAGTGTCAAAACCCCGAAAAACTCAAAAATAACGATTTTCTTATTAGGGCTTCTTGCCATAAGGCAAAAGACCTATTGTAATTACTGATGTTTTTATTATTATTATTATTATTTATTTTTCCGCCGTATTTTGTTCCAGCGCTACAAAGAGCACCAGTGGACAGAATCGCTTGAAAAAAATCAGGCAGATGCGCACCGAGGTGTAGATATTCCCCATTAAAATCTCTAGGCTGTGGGCCCAATAGCAAAGGGCAGATAAATCAAAATTAATTCGAAATTTTCAATTTGAAATGCAAATATCTCCGAAACTACTGCTGCAATGACTACCAAACTTCTTGAGCAGATGCGCAATCAAAATGGCTACAATTTCGCCTGGACGGGTCGAGTCGCTAAAATGCACCGTTTGGCCGCTATTTGCGATTGAAGTTTTTGCTGCTGTTTTTCAGCCCAATTCTGACTACTTTGCTCCCAAAATCTGCTGCACTACAACTACAACAGCTACCGCTTTCAAACTTGCCATACTTTGTCTCTAGGCACCTCCCTACGCAACGACATCGTCAAATGCGACAATGTGGATTCGATGGCCGCCATATTGGATGCTACTTCGGGGCAAAAGTTGTCTTCAAAAACGTATACAGGCTTCTCTGTGATTTTTTTTGCAAGCCAACCTTAGCAGCTACAACGCTAGAAATACATGTTCTGAAGTTGCCTTTGGCTGGTGAACATTTTTTGTTCTTAGTCATATATCAAAAGTCACGTGATGCGGCCGCCATATTGGATTGAAGCTGTTGAAAGGAAATTTGCAGATTTTGTGAAGTACGCATTTTCCGCAATCCATAACTCTGAAAGTTTTGCCCGCAGAACATTGAAATTTTGCAGATATAGAATACCTACCTAAAATATGTAGCAAGTGAACGTTTGTTGCGATATCTTGCTTAGTTACGCATATGGAGATGTTTACTTTTGTTGTTTATTTTCAACTCAGATGTATTTTCAAAAAATCGCAGCACCATGACTATTACAGCTACGCAGCTAAAATCTTGCAGTGTGCAGTAACTTGATGTGTTGAACATTTTTTGTTCTTTGCTGCATGTCAAAATGTGAATTGTTTGGCCGCCATATTGGATTTCCTCAGATTCTCATGACACTACATTTGAAACGCTGTAGCTACTAGAGTTTTACACAGAATGACGTGAAAATCGGCATAGTGCATCAGCATGAGATGCTTAACATTTCGTGTTCTTACATGTATATCAAAAGTTGCATCGTTTGGCGGCCATGTGGCTTTGAAAATTGGAGAAATCTAATATGCGTCTAAAACGGCATAAAACAGCATATAACTCCATTACTATTGATCCAATCGCTTCCATATTTTGCATGTGGCTTGGTCATGCGAAGGCGAACATTTTTGGGCGGGGGTCAAAATTCGATATCTCTAACCGTTTGGCCGCCATCTTGGATTGAAGTTTTTCGTTTATCGGGGTTGCCATAGCAACAAAAGTTGAAATCCGAATGACTTGAGTTTTACAGCATTGTTACGCACAGTCAAGGGGATGCTATGTGCAAAATCTCAACTCCGTACGTTGAATAGTTTCCGAGATAATGGAGATACAGTGTTTTGACGGACAGACGTACGAACAGACAACGGACAACTTTGTCAGCAAATCTAACCAGCGCATATGATACAGCGGACCCGGGCAAAGCAGAAACACTAATTCCTTTTAGTCTAAATGCCATAACAATGTCGTCTTAGCTCGCAAAAAAAAGTGCTTTTTCTTGTGTCTAACCAGTTAAATGACCTTGACACGTGACCTTGGTGACCTTGACTAAAAAAATTGTTTGTTTGGCATGCTATCATATGCAAGTGTCAAAACCCCGAAAAACTCAAAAATAACGATTTTCTTATTAGGGCTTCTTGCCATAAGGCAAAAGACCTATTGTAATTACTGATGTTTTTATTATTATTATTATTATTTATTTTTCCGCCGTATTTTGTTCCAGCGCTACAAAGAGCACCAGTGGACAGAATCGCTTGAAAAAAATCAGGCAGATGCGCACCGAGGTGTAGATATTCCCCATTAAAATCTCTAGGCTGTGGGCCCAATAGCAAAGGGCAGATAAATCAAAATTAATTCGAAATTTTCAATTTGAAATGCAAATATCTCCGAAACTACTGCTGCAATGACTACCAAACTTCTTGAGCAGATGCGCAATCAAAATGGCTACAATTTCGCCTGGACGGGTCGAGTCGCTAAAATGCACCGTTTGGCCGCTATTTGCGATTGAAGTTTTTGCTGCTGTTTTTCAGCCCAATTCTGACTACTTTGCTCCCAAAATCTGCTGCACTACAACTACAACAGCTACCGCTTTCAAACTTGCCATACTTTGTCTCTAGGCACCTCCCTACGCAACGACATCATTGTTAAAATGCTTTGTTTTGACGGTGATACACACTGCATTGGTTAAAAAGAAGACAAAACATTTGAGACGTACCCCGAATGAAAGGAAAGAGTGCGCAGCAAATTTGCTAATATTTCTGCTTAGACCGCTTTAAATATCTATCGAACGTGGTTACTTCTATGTACACATCACCATAAACAATACTAGCCATCAAAATCCCCAAGTTTCTGCTTATTAAGGAAATAGGCACTTCTTTTTATCACCGACGGCCCAGGAATACCCGCCGGAATGTGTCAAAAAATACTCCTACATTTTGAAGGTATTACACCGCAAAGGGCACGACAGTCTGATGATTATGGCAGCTTCTTGAAACACTGTGTGGGTCTGTTTCTTTTTAAAACATAACATCTGTGCACAGGACCATATACCACCAGTCGCTAGAATTCGTATTTCAACTCTGTATGACTCTAATATTGCCTATGCGATAAAAAATTTGAATTTACTCAATGTATGTTCAAAACTTTCGATCTGTATTAATATTCTACGCTTAAAGAGTATTGTATGGAAGTTTCACAACTGCACAAGGTAAGTGTTTTGAGTTCTGTAATTATGGTGGTGTGGAGCGAGATTTCTGGCTGTTGGCTTTCGTTAGACGTCCCTCTGTCACCTATTTTCGTGGTGCGTCCCCTTGTCGTCTATTGTCGTGGTACTCAGTTCAAATATTATTACCGACATTGCTTGTATAAAACACAACAGTTACGTCCCTTAGCCGGTAAGGCAGGCTTTCCACTGGTTCGTGTGCCTTATAAGCGCTTGCGCTCTTGCCCGATTGAATGTAGAACACCGGTCAAAGAAGAGAGACCGGCCACCAGTCTAAGTCCTGGTGCGTCACTGTGTTGCTTCACTACAGAATGTCACGGCTGAAGCCATACACGGAAATGATACCAACTCGTATGGAAGTTACACCAACAACTGCTTGAGGTAAGTATTTTTCATGTCTGCAATTATAGCTGTGTGGGTTGGAATTTCTGACTGGTGGATAAAGTCGCTGCATGTTTATTAGACGTCTTTCTACGCCGGGTCTGCTCGTGACACCTATTTTCGTGACGTTCAGTTCAAACCTTGCCTCAAATTTTTGGATGTGTGAGTTTTCGGACGTACGAGAGTCAGTGCATGCTCCCCGCATGTTATGCCGTGCATATACATTGCAGATACACGTTATAATTTGAATAATTGATTTAGAAAATGTCTCACAGTTCACAGCAAAGTAGTAGGACTTTGAGTTCAGGCCGTACCCCCAACCCCCATCAAAAATCAAAATTACAAACTGACATGTATACTTACTCGGCTAAATGCACATGCAATAAACTAGAGCAGGTATAAAGAACAATTAATGAACGTATTTCAGTGTTTGACTATTACACCGGGTAAGGAACAAATTTACGATGTAAAAAGAGTTGGTTACCGGCTGAACTCATCCCAAGAGGAGAGAGTCACTAGCTAACCACACATGCCATAGTACAAACAAATTAAGACTTCTTATGTCGTGTATTTTTTTATTTCTAAGGATATCAGCATGTTACATGTTTTTAAATAGTAGTTTAATTTCAGACAATAATATGTAAACTCTGCCTGCTGTTTAACTTCAGCCTCAACAGTATCCTTACACTGTTTACAGTATGAAGGCAGCCTGTAAATATAAACATATCCCAGCAATTAGAAGGGAAGGAATGAAAATATGTCCTTTTGACTGGGATGTGCTTATTTCAGTGAAGCTTAATGATACATTGAGAACCATAATTATTTATGAGGTTGAAGTTGGCATTCAAGTGAAAAATGTAACTACCACATATATACTTCACGGTTCACAGTTTTAATCACATACAATTCTGATAAATTTACATAAAGATGCTAGAAGATACTGATGACATAAAAAGTGGTAGTATAATAGTGTTTCCTTATGTCTTTTGAGCATCATTCTGCAAGCAACACAACAATATGAACAGCATATGAGAAACATAACTATCAAATTATACAATGAATTGTACACTTGTAAGATGTTTTCTTTCATTTTACAAA
>NW_027134016.1:0-18917 GCF_037392515.1 Haliotis asinina
AACCCCACGGAAAGACCTTTCAATTGAATCATAGATATTAGAAATCCAAAGAGGGATAACGAAATTAGAACGAAAGCCTACTTCCGCTACCGGCGCCGTCGCGACGGAACTACCATGCGGCATTACATACGGACATGCCTAGCATCTTTGCTCAACGTCGCACATGCACATGCCATACACCGTTCGAAGCGAATTGAAATGCTCTTTCTAATGAATATAAGATATTAAAAGTCGCATCAGGCATGTAGACATTATTAACGAAAGGATCATGCGCTGATGGTGTTGGCGACGCACAGGAGATGCTGCATGACACGCAGACGTATGCAGCTTGGCATGCCAGTGCACATGGGCATGTTATACATCGTCTTGAACCCCATTTCCACGGGCTTTCATATGCACTATAGATGTTAAGGGTCTTCGAAAGGAAAGAGAAATTATAAGGAGGTATTGGCTAGGTCGACATAAGTCGGCGACGGAAGTCAAGCGGGGTAGAGAAGCGACACTATATGCAGACGTTTGCAGCTATGCACAGCATTGCAGATGTGCATGTTATGCATCGCCAGAAACCCCACGGAAAGACCTTTCAATTGAATCATAGATATTAGAAATCCAAAGAGTGATAACGAAATTAGAACGAAAGCCTACTTCCGCTACCGGCGCCGTCGCGACGGAACTACCATGCGGCATTACATACGGACATGCCTAGCATCTTTGCTCAACGTCGCACATGCACATGCCATACACCGTTCGAAGCGAATTGAAATGCTCTTTCTAATGAATATAAGATATTAAAAGTCGCATCAGGCATGTAGACATTATTAACGAAAGGATCATGCGCTGATGGTGTTGGCGACGCACAGGAGATGCTGCATGACACGCAGACGTATGCAGCTTGGCATGCCAGTGCACATGGGCATGTTATACATCGTCTTGAACCCCATTTCCACGGGCTTTCATATGCACTATAGATGTTAAGGGTCTTCGAAAGGAAAGAGAAATTATAAGGAGGTATTGGCTAGGTCGACATAAGTCGGCGACGGAAGTCAAGCGGGGTAGAGAAGCGACACTATATGCAGACGTTTGCAGCTTGGCATGCCAGTGCACATGGGCATGTTATACATCGTCTTGAACCCCATTTCCACGGGCTTTCATATGCACTATAGATGTTAAGGGTCTTCGAAAGGAAAGAGAAATTATAAATTAGGTATTGGCTAGGTCGACATAAGTCGGCGACGGAAGTCAAGCGGGGTAGAGAAGCGACACTATATCCAGACGTTTGCAGCTATGCACAGCATTGCAGATGTGCATGTTATGCATCGCCAGAAACCCCACGGAAAGACCTTTCAATTGAATCATAGATATTAGAAATCCAAAGAGTGATAACGAAATTAGAACGAAAGCCTACTTCCGCTACCGGCGCCGTCGCGACGGAACTACCATGCGGCATTACATACGGACATGCCTAGCATCTTTGCTCAACGTCGCACATGCACATGCCATACACCGTTCGAAGCGAATTGAAATGCTCTTTCTAATGAATATAAGATATTAAAAGTCGCATCAGGCATGTAGACATTATTAACGAAAGGATCATGCGCTGATGGTGTTGGCGACGCACAGGAGATGCTGCATGACACGCAGACGTATGCAGCTTGGCATGCCAGTGCACATGGGCATGTTATACATCGTCTTGAACCCCATTTCCACGGGCTTTCATATGCACTATAGATGTTAAGGGTCTTCGAAAGGAAAGAGAAATTATAAGGAGGTATTGGCTAGGTCGACATAAGTCGGCGACGGAAGTCAAGCGGGGTAGAGAAGCGACACTATATGCAGACGTTTGCAGCTATGCACAGCATTGCAGATGTGCATGTTATGCATCGCCAGAAACCCCACGGAAAGACCTTTCAATTGAATCATAGATATTAGAAATCCAAAGAGGGATAACGAAATTAGAACGAAAGCCTACTTCCGCTACCGGCGCCGTCGCGACGGAACTACCATGCGGCATTACATACGGACATGCCTAGCATCTTTGCTCAACGTCGCACATGCACATGCCATACACCGTTCGAAGCGAATTGAAATGCTCTTTCTAATGAATATAAGATATTAAAAGTCGCATCAGGCATGTAGACATTATTAACGAAAGGATCATGCGCTGATGGTGTTGGCGACGCACAGGAGATGCTGCATGACACGCAGACGTATGCAGCTTGGCATGCCAGTGCACATGGGCATGTTATACATCGTCTTGAACCCCATTTCCACGGGCTTTCATATGCACTATAGATGTTAAGGGTCTTCGAAAGGAAAGAGAAATTATAAGGAGGTATTGGCTAGGTCGACATAAGTCGGCGACGGAAGTCAAGCGGGGTAGAGAAGCGACACTATATGCAGACGTTTGCAGCTATGCACAGCATTGCAGATGTGCATGTTATGCATCGCCAGAAACCCCACGGAAAGACCTTTCAATTGAATCATAGATATTAGAAATCCAAAGAGTGATAACGAAATTAGAACGAAAGCCTACTTCCGCTACCGGCGCCGTCGCGACGGAACTACCATGCGGCATTACATACGGACATGCCTAGCATCTTTGCTCAACGTCGCACATGCACATGCCATACACCGTTCGAAGCGAATTGAAATGCTCTTTCTAATGAATATAAGATATTAAAAGTCGCATCAGGCATGTAGACATTATTAACGAAAGGATCATGCGCTGATGGTGTTGGCGACGCACAGGAGATGCTGCATGACACGCAGACGTATGCAGCTTGGCATGCCAGTGCACATGGGCATGTTATACATCGTCTTGAACCCCATTTCCACGGGCTTTCATATGCACTATAGATGTTAAGGGTCTTCGAAAGGAAAGAGAAATTATAAGGAGGTATTGGCTAGGTCGACATAAGTCGGCGACGGAAGTCAAGCGGGGTAGAGAAGCGACACTATATGCAGACGTTTGCAGCTTGGCATGCCAGTGCACATGGGCATGTTATACATCGTCTTGAACCCCATTTCCACGGGCTTTCATATGCACTATAGATGTTAAGGGTCTTCGAAAGGAAAGAGAAATTATAAATTAGGTATTGGCTAGGTCGACATAAGTCGGCGACGGAAGTCAAGCGGGGTAGAGAAGCGACACTATATCCAGACGTTTGCAGCTATGCACAGCATTGCAGATGTGCATGTTATGCATCGCCAGAAACCCCACGGAAAGACCTTTCAATTGAATCATAGATATTAGAAATCCAAAGAGTGATAACGAAATTAGAACGAAAGCCTACTTCCGCTACCGGCGCCGTCGCGACGGAACTACCATGCGGCATTACATACGGACATGCCTAGCATCTTTGCTCAACGTCGCACATGCACATGCCATACACCGTTCGAAGCGAATTGAAATGCTCTTTCTAATGAATATAAGATATTAAAAGTCGCATCAGGCATGTAGACATTATTAACGAAAGGATCATGCGCTGATGGTGTTGGCGACGCACAGGAGATGCTGCATGACACGCAGACGTATGCAGCTTGGCATGCCAGTGCACATGGGCATGTTATACATCGTCTTGAACCCCATTTCCACGGGCTTTCATATGCACTATAGATGTTAAGGGTCTTCGAAAGGAAAGAGAAATTATAAGGAGGTATTGGCTAGGTCGACATAAGTCGGCGACGGAAGTCAAGCGGGGTAGAGAAGCGACACTATATGCAGACGTTTGCAGCTATGCACAGCATTGCAGATGTGCATGTTATGCATCGCCAGAAACCCCACGGAAAGACCTTTCAATTGAATCATAGATATTAGAAATCCAAAGAGTGATAACGAAATTAGAACGAAAGCCTACTTCCGCTACCAGCGCCGTCGCGACGGAACTACCATGCGGCATTACATACGGACATGCCTAGCATCTTTGCTCAACGTCGCACATGCACATGCCATACACGGTTCGAAGCGAATTGAAATGCTCTTTCTAATGAATATAAGATATTAAAAGTCGCATCAGGCATGTAGACATTATTAACGAAAGGATCATGCGCTGATGGTGTTGGCGACGCACAGGAGATGCTGCATGACACGCAGACGTATACAGCTTGGCATGCCAGTGCACATGGGCATGTTATACATCGTCTTGAACCCCATTTCCACGGGCTTTCATATGCACTATAGATGTTAAGGGTCTTCGAAAGGAAAGAGAAATTATAAATTAGGTATTGGCTAGGTCGACATAAGTCGGCGACGGAAGTCAAGCGGGGTAGAGAAGCGACACTATATGCAGACGTTTGCAGCTATGCACAGCATTGCAGATGTGCATGTTATGCATCGCCAGAAACCCCACGGAAAGACCTTTCAATTGAATCATAGATATTAGAAATCCAAAGAGTGATAACGAAATTAGAACGAAAGCCTACTTCCGCTACCGGCGCCGGCGCGACGGAACTACCATGCGGCATTACATACGGACATGCCTAGCATCTTTGCTCAACGTCGCACATGCACATGCCATACACCGTTCGAAGCGAATTGAAATGCTCTTTCTAATGAATATAAGATATTAAAAGTCGCATCAGGCATGTAGACATTATTAACGAAAGGATCATGCGCTGATGGTGTTGGCGACGCACAGGAGATGCTGCATGACACGCAGACGTATGCAGCTTGGCATGCCAGTGCACATGGGCATGTTATACATCGTCTTGAACCCCATTTCCACGGGCTTTCATATGCACTATAGATGTTAAGGGTCTTCGAAAGGAAAGAGAAATTATAAGGAGGTATTGGCTAGGTCGACATAAGTCGGCGACGGAAGTCAAGCGGGGTAGAGAAGCGACACTATATGCAGACGTTTGCAGCTATGCACAGCATTGCAGATGTGCATGTTATGCATCGCCAGAAACCCCACGGAAAGACCTTTCAATTGAATCATAGATATTAGAAATCCAAAGAGGGATAACGAAATTAGAACGAAAGCCTACTTCCGCTACCGGCGCCGTCGCGACGGAACTACCATGCGGCATTACATACGGACATGCCTAGCATCTTTGCTCAACGTCGCACATGCACATGCCATACACCGTTCGAAGCGAATTGAAATGCTCTTTCTAATGAATATAAGATATTAAAAGTCGCATCAGGCATGTAGACATTATTAACGAAAGGATCATGCGCTGATGGTGTTGGCGACGCACAGGAGATGCTGCATGACACGCAGACGTATGCAGCTTGGCATGCCAGTGCACATGGGCATGTTATACATCGTCTTGAACCCCATTTCCACGGGCTTTCATATGCACTATAGATGTTAAGGGTCTTCGAAAGGAAAGAGAAATTATAAGGAGGTATTGGCTAGGTCGACATAAGTCGGCGACGGAAGTCAAGCGGGGTAGAGAAGCGACACTATATGCAGACGTTTGCAGCTATGCACAGCATTGCAGATGTGCATGTTATGCATCGCCAGAAACCCCACGGAAAGACCTTTCAATTGAATCATAGATATTAGAAATCCAAAGAGTGATAACGAAATTAGAACGAAAGCCTACTTCCGCTACCAGCGCCGTCGCGACGGAACTACCATGCGGCATTACATACGGACATGCCTAGCATCTTTGCTCAACGTCGCACATGCACATGCCATACACGGTTCGAAGCGAATTGAAATGCTCTTTCTAATGAATATAAGATATTAAAAGTCGCATCAGGCATGTAGACATTATTAACGAAAGGATCATGCGCTGATGGTGTTGGCGACGCACAGGAGATGCTGCATGACACGCAGACGTATACAGCTTGGCATGCCAGTGCACATGGGCATGTTATACATCGTCTTGAACCCCATTTCCACGGGCTTTCATATGCACTATAGATGTTAAGGGTCTTCGAAAGGAAAGAGAAATTATAAATTAGGTATTGGCTAGGTCGACATAAGTCGGCGACGGAAGTCAAGCGGGGTAGAGAAGCGACACTATATGCAGACGTTTGCAGCTATGCACAGCATTGCAGATGTGCATGTTATGCATCGCCAGAAACCCCACGGAAAGACCTTTCAATTGAATCATAGATATTAGAAATCCAAAGAGTGATAACGAAATTAGAACGAAAGCCTACTTCCGCTACCGGCGCCGGCGCGACGGAACTACCATGCGGCATTACATACGGACATGCCTAGCATCTTTGCTCAACGTCGCACATGCACATGCCATACACCGTTCGAAGCGAATTGAAATGCTCTTTCTAATGAATATAAGATATTAAAAGTCGCATCAGGCATGTAGACATTATTAACGAAAGGATCATGCGCTG
Organism: Haliotis asinina; assembly: GCF_037392515.1. NCBI lineage: Eukaryota > Metazoa > Mollusca > Gastropoda > Lepetellida > Haliotidae > Haliotis > Haliotis asinina. Next base: position 6,311 of record NW_027134016.1, read on the forward strand.
ATGGTGTTGGCGACGCACAGGAGATGCTGCATGACACGCAGACGTATGCAGCTTGGCATGCCAGTGCACATGGGCATGTTATACATCGTCTTGAACCCCATTTCCACGGGCTTTCATATGCACTATAGATGTTAAGGGTCTTCGAAAGGAAAGAGAAATTATAAGGAGGTATTGGCTAGGTCGACATAAGTCGGCGACGGAAGTCAAGCGGGGTAGAGAAGCGACACTATATGCAGACGTTTGCAGCTATGCACAGCATTGCAGATGTGCATGTTATGCATCGCCAGAAACCCCACGGAAAGACCTTTCAATTGAATCATAGATATTAGAAATCCAAAGAGGGATAACGAAATTAGAACGAAAGCCTACTTCCGCTACCGGCGCCGTCGCGACGGAACTACCATGCGGCATTACATACGGACATGCCTAGCATCTTTGCTCAACGTCGCACATGCACATGCCATACACCGTTCGAAGCGAATTGAAATGCTCTTTCTAATGAATATAAGATATTAAAAGTCGCATCAGGCATGTAGACATTATTAACGAAAGGATCATGCGCTGATGGTGTTGGCGACGCACAGGAGATGCTGCATGACACGCAGACGTATGCAGCTTGGCATGCCAGTGCACATGGGCATGTTATACATCGTCTTGAACCCCATTTCCACGGGCTTTCATATGCACTATAGATGTTAAGGGTCTTCGAAAGGAAAGAGAAATTATAAGGAGGTATTGGCTAGGTCGACATAAGTCGGCGACGGAAGTCAAGCGGGGTAGAGAAGCGACACTATATGCAGACGTTTGCAGCTATGCACAGCATTGCAGATGTGCATGTTATGCATCGCCAGAAACCCCACGGAAAGACCTTTCAATTGAATCATAGATATTAGAAATCCAAAGAGTGATAACGAAATTAGAACGAAAGCCTACTTCCGCTACCGGCGCCGTCGCGACGGAACTACCATGCGGCATTACATACGGACATGCCTAGCATCTTTGCTCAACGTCGCACATGCACATGCCATACACCGTTCGAAGCGAATTGAAATGCTCTTTCTAATGAATATAAGATATTAAAAGTCGCATCAGGCATGTAGACATTATTAACGAAAGGATCATGCGCTGATGGTGTTGGCGACGCACAGGAGATGCTGCATGACACGCAGACGTATGCAGCTTGGCATGCCAGTGCACATGGGCATGTTATACATCGTCTTGAACCCCATTTCCACGGGCTTTCATATGCACTATAGATGTTAAGGGTCTTCGAAAGGAAAGAGAAATTATAAATTAGGTATTGGCTAGGTCGACATAAGTCGGCGACGGAAGTCAAGCGGGGTAGAGAAGCGACACTATATCCAGACGTTTGCAGCTATGCACAGCATTGCAGATGTGCATGTTATGCATCGCCAGAAACCCCACGGAAAGACCTTTCAATTGAATCATAGATATTAGAAATCCAAAGAGTGATAACGAAATTAGAACGAAAGCCTACTTCCGCTACCGGCGCCGTCGCGACGGAACTACCATGCGGCATTACATACGGACATGCCTAGCATCTTTGCTCAACGTCGCACATGCACATGCCATACACCGTTCGAAGCGAATTGAAATGCTCTTTCTAATGAATATAAGATATTAAAAGTCGCATCAGGCATGTAGACATTATTAACGAAAGGATCATGCGCTGATGGTGTTGGCGACGCACAGATGCTGCATGACACGCAGACGTATGCAGCTTGGCATGCCAGTGCACATGGGCATGTTATACATCGTCTTGAACCCCATTTCCACGGGCTTTCATATGCACTATAGATGTTAAGGGTCTTCGAAAGGAAAGAGAAATTATAAGGAGGTATTGGCTAGGTCGACATAAGTCGGCGACGGAAGTCAAGCGGGGTAGAGAAGCGACACTATATGCAGACGTTTGCAGCTATGCACAGCATTGCAGATGTGCATGTTATGCATCGCCAGAAACCCCACGGAAAGACCTTTCAATTGAATCATAGATATTAGAAATCCAAAGAGTGATAACGAAATTAGAACGAAAGCCTACTTCCGCTACCGGCGCCGTCGCGACGGAACTACCATGCGGCATTACATACGGACATGCCTAGCATCTTTGCTCAACGTCGCACATGCACATGCCATACACCGTTCGAAGCGAATTGAAATGCTCTTTCTAATGAATATAAGATATTAAAAGTCGCGTCAGGCATGTAGACATTATTAACGAAAGGATCATGCGCTGATGGTGTTGGCGACGCACAGGAGATGCTGCATGACACGCAGACGTATGCAGCTTGGCATGCCAGTGCACATGGGCATGTTATACATCGTCTTGAACCCCATTTCCACGGGCTTTCATATGCACTATAGATGTTAAGGGTCTTCGAAAGGAAAGAGAAATTATAAGGAGGTATTGGCTAGGTCGACATAAGTCGGCGATGGAAGTCAAGCGGGGTAGAGAAGCGACACTATATGCAGACGTTTGCAGCTTGGCATGCCAGTGCACATGGGCATGTTATACATCGTCTTGAACCCCATTTCCACGGGCTTTCATATGCACTATAGATGTTAAGGGTCTTCGAAAGGAAAGAGAAATTATAAGGAGGTATTGGCTAGGTCGACATAAGTCGGCGACGGAAGTCAAGCGGGATAGAGAAGCGACACTATATGCAGACGTTTGCAGCTATACACAGCATTGCAGATGTGCATGTTATGCATTGCCAGAAACCCCACGGAAAGACCTTTCAATTGAATCATAGATATTAGAAATCCAAAGAGTGATAACGAAATTAGAACGAAAGCCTACTTCCGCTACCGGCGCCGGCGCGACGGAACTACCATGCGGCATTACATACGGACATGCCTAGCATCTTTGCTCAACGTCGCACATGCACATGCCATACACCGTTCGAAGCGAATTGAAATGCTCTTTCTAATGAATATAAGATATTAAAAGTCGCATCAGGCATGTAGACATTATTAACGAAAGGATCATGCGCTGATGGTGTTGGCGACGCACAGGAGATGCTGCATGACACGCAGACGTATGCAGCTTGGCATGCCAGTGCACATGGGCATGTTATACATCGTCTTGAACCCCATTTCCACGGGCTTTCATATGCACTATAGATGTTAAGGGTCTTCGAAAGGAAAGAGAAATTATAAGGAGGTATTGGCTAGGTCGACATAAGTCGGCGATGGAAGTCAAGCGGGGTAGAGAAGCGACACTATATGCAGACGTTTGCAGCTTGGCATGCCAGTGCACATGGGCATGTTATACATCGTCTTGAACCCCATTTCCACGGGCTTTCATATGCACTATAGATGTTAAGGGTCTTCGAAAGGAAAGAGAAATTATAAATTAGGTATTGGCTAGGTCGACATAAGTCGGCGACGGAAGTCAAGCGGGGTAGAGAAGCGACACTATATCCAGACGTTTGCAGCTATGCACAGCATTGCAGATGTGCATGTTATGCATCGCCAGAAACCCCACGGAAAGACCTTTCAATTGAATCATAGATATTAGAAATCCAAAGAGTGATAACGAAATTAGAACGAAAGCCTACTTCCGCTACCGGCGCCGGCGCGACGGAACTACCATGCGGCATTACATACGGACATGCCTAGCATCTTTGCTCAACGTCGCACATGCACATGCCATACACCGTTCGAAGCGAATTGAAATGCTCTTTCTAATGAATATAAGATATTAAAAGTCGCATCAGGCATGTAGACATTATTAACGAAAGGATCATGCGCTGATGGTGTTGGCGACGCACAGGAGATGCTGCATGACACGCAGACGTATGCAGCTTGGCATGCCAGTGCACATGGGCATGTTATACATCGTCTTGAACCCCATTTCCACGGGCTTTCATATGCACTATAGATGTTAAGGGTCTTCGAAAGGAAAGAGAAATTATAAGGAGGTATTGGCTAGGTCGACATAAGTCGGCGACGGAAGTCAAGCGGGGTAGAGAAGCGACACTATATGCAGACGTTTGCAGCTATGCACAGCATTGCAGATGTGCATGTTATGCATCGCCAGAAACCCCACGGAAAGACCTTTCAATTGAATCATAGATATTAGAAATCCAAAGAGGGATAACGAAATTAGAACGAAAGCCTACTTCCGCTACCGGCGCCGTCGCGACGGAACTACCATGCGGCATTACATACGGACATGCCTAGCATCTTTGCTCAACGTCGCACATGCACATGCCATACACCGTTCGAAGCGAATTGAAATGCTCTTTCTAATGAATATAAGATATTAAAAGTCGCATCAGGCATGTAGACATTATTAACGAAAGGATCATGCGCTGATGGTGTTGGCGACGCACAGGAGATGCTGCATGACACGCAGACGTATGCAGCTTGGCATGCCAGTGCACATGGGCATGTTATACATCGTCTTGAACCCCATTTCCACGGGCTTTCATATGCACTATAGATGTTAAGGGTCTTCGAAAGGAAAGAGAAATTATAAGGAGGTATTGGCTAGGTCGACATAAGTCGGCGACGGAAGTCAAGCGGGGTAGAGAAGCGACACTATATGCAGACGTTTGCAGCTTGGCATGCCAGTGCACATGGGCATGTTATACATCGTCTTGAACCCCATTTCCACGGGCTTTCATATGCACTATAGATGTTAAGGGTCTTCGAAAGGAAAGAGAAATTATAAATTAGGTATTGGCTAGGTCGACATAAGTCGGCGACGGAAGTCAAGCGGGGTAGAGAAGCGACACTATATCCAGACGTTTGCAGCTATGCACAGCATTGCAGATGTGCATGTTATGCATCGCCAGAAACCCCACGGAAAGACCTTTCAATTGAATCATAGATATTAGAAATCCAAAGAGTGATAACGAAATTAGAACGAAAGCCTACTTCCGCTACCGGCGCCGTCGCGACGGAACTACCATGCGGCATTACATACGGACATGCCTAGCATCTTTGCTCAACGTCGCACATGCACATGCCATACACCGTTCGAAGCGAATTGAAATGCTCTTTCTAATGAATATAAGATATTAAAAGTCGCATCAGGCATGTAGACATTATTAACGAAAGGATCATGCGCTGATGGTGTTGGCGACGCACAGGAGATGCTGCATGACACGCAGACGTATGCAGCTTGGCATGCCAGTGCACATGGGCATGTTATACATCGTCTTGAACCCCATTTCCACGGGCTTTCATATGCACTATAGATGTTAAGGGTCTTCGAAAGGAAAGAGAAATTATAAGGAGGTATTGGCTAGGTCGACATAAGTCGGCGACGGAAGTCAAGCGGGGTAGAGAAGCGACACTATATGCAGACGTTTGCAGCTATGCACAGCATTGCAGATGTGCATGTTATGCATCGCCAGAAACCCCACGGAAAGACCTTTCAATTGAATCATAGATATTAGAAATCCAAAGAGTGATAACGAAATTAGAACGAAAGCCTACTTCCGCTACCAGCGCCGTCGCGACGGAACTACCATGCGGCATTACATACGGACATGCCTAGCATCTTTGCTCAACGTCGCACATGCACATGCCATACACGGTTCGAAGCGAATTGAAATGCTCTTTCTAATGAATATAAGATATTAAAAGTCGCATCAGGCATGTAGACATTATTAACGAAAGGATCATGCGCTGATGGTGTTGGCGACGCACAGGAGATGCTGCATGACACGCAGACGTATACAGCTTGGCATGCCAGTGCACATGGGCATGTTATACATCGTCTTGAACCCCATTTCCACGGGCTTTCATATGCACTATAGATGTTAAGGGTCTTCGAAAGGAAAGAGAAATTATAAATTAGGTATTGGCTAGGTCGACATAAGTCGGCGACGGAAGTCAAGCGGGGTAGAGAAGCGACACTATATGCAGACGTTTGCAGCTATGCACAGCATTGCAGATGTGCATGTTATGCATCGCCAGAAACCCCACGGAAAGACCTTTCAATTGAATCATAGATATTAGAAATCCAAAGAGTGATAACGAAATTAGAACGAAAGCCTACTTCCGCTACCGGCGCCGGCGCGACGGAACTACCATGCGGCATTACATACGGACATGCCTAGCATCTTTGCTCAACGTCGCACATGCACATGCCATACACCGTTCGAAGCGAATTGAAATGCTCTTTCTAATGAATATAAGATATTAAAAGTCGCATCAGGCATGTAGACATTATTAACGAAAGGATCATGCGCTGATGGTGTTGGCGACGCACAGGAGATGCTGCATGACACGCAGACGTATGCAGCTTGGCATGCCAGTGCACATGGGCATGTTATACATCGTCTTGAACCCCATTTCCACGGGCTTTCATATGCACTATAGATGTTAAGGGTCTTCGAAAGGAAAGAGAAATTATAAGGAGGTATTGGCTAGGTCGACATAAGTCGGCGACGGAAGTCAAGCGGGGTAGAGAAGCGACACTATATGCAGACGTTTGCAGCTATGCACAGCATTGCAGATGTGCATGTTATGCATCGCCAGAAACCCCACGGAAAGACCTTTCAATTGAATCATAGATATTAGAAATCCAAAGAGGGATAACGAAATTAGAACGAAAGCCTACTTCCGCTACCGGCGCCGTCGCGACGGAACTACCATGCGGCATTACATACGGACATGCCTAGCATCTTTGCTCAACGTCGCACATGCACATGCCATACACCGTTCGAAGCGAATTGAAATGCTCTTTCTAATGAATATAAGATATTAAAAGTCGCATCAGGCATGTAGACATTATTAACGAAAGGATCATGCGCTGATGGTGTTGGCGACGCACAGGAGATGCTGCATGACACGCAGACGTATGCAGCTTGGCATGCCAGTGCACATGGGCATGTTATACATCGTCTTGAACCCCATTTCCACGGGCTTTCATATGCACTATAGATGTTAAGGGTCTTCGAAAGGAAAGAGAAATTATAAGGAGGTATTGGCTAGGTCGACATAAGTCGGCGACGGAAGTCAAGCGGGGTAGAGAAGCGACACTATATGCAGACGTTTGCAGCTATGCACAGCATTGCAGATGTGCATGTTATGCATCGCCAGAAACCCCACGGAAAGACCTTTCAATTGAATCATAGATATTAGAAATCCAAAGAGTGATAACGAAATTAGAACGAAAGCCTACTTCCGCTACCGGCGCCGTCGCGACGGAACTACCATGCGGCATTACATACGGACATGCCTAGCATCTTTGCTCAACGTCGCACATGCACATGCCATACACCGTTCGAAGCGAATTGAAATGCTCTTTCTAATGAATATAAGATATTAAAAGTCGCATCAGGCATGTAGACATTATTAACGAAAGGATCATGCGCTGATGGTGTTGGCGACGCACAGGAGATGCTGCATGACACGCAGACGTATGCAGCTTGGCATGCCAGTGCACATGGGCATGTTATACATCGTCTTGAACCCCATTTCCACGGGCTTTCATATGCACTATAGATGTTAAGGGTCTTCGAAAGGAAAGAGAAATTATAAATTAGGTATTGGCTAGGTCGACATAAGTCGGCGACGGAAGTCAAGCGGGGTAGAGAAGCGACACTATATCCAGACGTTTGCAGCTATGCACAGCATTGCAGATGTGCATGTTATGCATCGCCAGAAACCCCACGGAAAGACCTTTCAATTGAATCATAGATATTAGAAATCCAAAGAGTGATAACGAAATTAGAACGAAAGCCTACTTCCGCTACCGGCGCCGTCGCGACGGAACTACCATGCGGCATTACATACGGACATGCCTAGCATCTTTGCTCAACGTCGCACATGCACATGCCATACACCGTTCGAAGCGAATTGAAATGCTCTTTCTAATGAATATAAGATATTAAAAGTCGCATCAGGCATGTAGACATTATTAACGAAAGGATCATGCGCTGATGGTGTTGGCGACGCACAGATGCTGCATGACACGCAGACGTATGCAGCTTGGCATGCCAGTGCACATGGGCATGTTATACATCGTCTTGAACCCCATTTCCACGGGCTTTCATATGCACTATAGATGTTAAGGGTCTTCGAAAGGAAAGAGAAATTATAAGGAGGTATTGGCTAGGTCGACATAAGTCGGCGACGGAAGTCAAGCGGGGTAGAGAAGCGACACTATATGCAGACGTTTGCAGCTATGCACAGCATTGCAGATGTGCATGTTATGCATCGCCAGAAACCCCACGGAAAGACCTTTCAATTGAATCATAGATATTAGAAATCCAAAGAGTGATAACGAAATTAGAACGAAAGCCTACTTCCGCTACCGGCGCCGTCGCGACGGAACTACCATGCGGCATTACATACGGACATGCCTAGCATCTTTGCTCAACGTCGCACATGCACATGCCATACACCGTTCGAAGCGAATTGAAATGCTCTTTCTAATGAATATAAGATATTAAAAGTCGCGTCAGGCATGTAGACATTATTAACGAAAGGATCATGCGCTGATGGTGTTGGCGACGCACAGGAGATGCTGCATGACACGCAGACGTATGCAGCTTGGCATGCCAGTGCACATGGGCATGTTATACATCGTCTTGAACCCCATTTCCACGGGCTTTCATATGCACTATAGATGTTAAGGGTCTTCGAAAGGAAAGAGAAATTATAAGGAGGTATTGGCTAGGTCGACATAAGTCGGCGATGGAAGTCAAGCGGGGTAGAGAAGCGACACTATATGCAGACGTTTGCAGCTTGGCATGCCAGTGCACATGGGCATGTTATACATCGTCTTGAACCCCATTTCCACGGGCTTTCATATGCACTATAGATGTTAAGGGTCTTCGAAAGGAAAGAGAAATTATAAGGAGGTATTGGCTAGGTCGACATAAGTCGGCGACGGAAGTCAAGCGGGATAGAGAAGCGACACTATATGCAGACGTTTGCAGCTATACACAGCATTGCAGATGTGCATGTTATGCATTGCCAGAAACCCCACGGAAAGACCTTTCAATTGAATCATAGATATTAGAAATCCAAAGAGTGATAACGAAATTAGAACGAAAGCCTACTTCCGCTACCGGCGCCGGCGCGACGGAACTACCATGCGGCATTACATACGGACATGCCTAGCATCTTTGCTCAACGTCGCACATGCACATGCCATACACCGTTCGAAGCGAATTGAAATGCTCTTTCTAATGAATATAAGATATTAAAAGTCGCATCAGGCATGTAGACATTATTAACGAAAGGATCATGCGCTGATGGTGTTGGCGACGCACAGGAGATGCTGCATGACACGCAGACGTATGCAGCTTGGCATGCCAGTGCACATGGGCATGTTATACATCGTCTTGAACCCCATTTCCACGGGCTTTCATATGCACTATAGATGTTAAGGGTCTTCGAAAGGAAAGAGAAATTATAAGGAGGTATTGGCTAGGTCGACATAAGTCGGCGATGGAAGTCAAGCGGGGTAGAGAAGCGACACTATATGCAGACGTTTGCAGCTTGGCATGCCAGTGCACATGGGCATGTTATACATCGTCTTGAACCCCATTTCCACGGGCTTTCATATGCACTATAGATGTTAAGGGTCTTCGAAAGGAAAGAGAAATTATAAATTAGGTATTGGCTAGGTCGACATAAGTCGGCGACGGAAGTCAAGCGGGGTAGAGAAGCGACACTATATCCAGACGTTTGCAGCTATGCACAGCATTGCAGATGTGCATGTTATGCATCGCCAGAAACCCCACGGAAAGACCTTTCAATTGAATCATAGATATTAGAAATCCAAAGAGTGATAACGAAATTAGAACGAAAGCCTACTTCCGCTACCGGCGCCGGCGCGACGGAACTACCATGCGGCATTACATACGGACATGCCTAGCATCTTTGCTCAACGTCGCACATGCACATGCCATACACCGTTCGAAGCGAATTGAAATGCTCTTTCTAATGAATATAAGATATTAAAAGTCGCATCAGGCATGTAGACATTATTAACGAAAGGATCATGCGCTGATGGTGTTGGCGACGCACAGGAGATGCTGCATGACACGCAGACGTATGCAGCTTGGCATGCCAGTGCACATGGGCATGTTATACATCGTCTTGAACCCCATTTCCACGGGCTTTCATATGCACTATAGATGTTAAGGGTCTTCGAAAGGAAAGAGAAATTATAAGGAGGTATTGGCTAGGTCGACATAAGTCGGCGACGGAAGTCAAGCGGGGTAGAGAAGCGACACTATATGCAGACGTTTGCAGCTATGCACAGCATTGCAGATGTGCATGTTATGCATCGCCAGAAACCCCACGGAAAGACCTTTCAATTGAATCATAGATATTAGAAATCCAAAGAGTGATAACGAAATTAGAACGAAAGCCTACTTCCGCTACCGGCGCCGGCGCGACGGAACTACCATGCGGCATTACATACGGACATGCCTAGCATCTTTGCTCAACGTCGCACATGCACATGCCATACACCGTTCGAAGCGAATTGAAATGCTCTTTCTAATGAATATAAGATATTAAAAGTCGCATCAGGCATGTAGACATTATTAACGAAAGGATCATGCGCTGATGGTGTTGGCGACGCACAGGAGATGCTGCATGACACGCAGACGTATGCAGCTTGGCATGCCAGTGCACATGGGCATGTTATACATCGTCTTGAACCCCATTTCCACGGGCTTTCATATGCACTATAGATGTTAAGGGTCTTCGAAAGGAAAGAGAAATTATAAGGAGGTATTGGCTAGGTCGACATAAGTCGGCGACGGAAGTCAAGCGGGGTAGAGAAGCGACACTATATGCAGACGTTTGCAGCTATGCACAGCATTGCAGATGTGCATGTTATGCATCGCCAGAAACCCCACGGAAAGACCTTTCAATTGAATCATAGATATTAGAAATCCAAAGAGGGATAACGAAATTAGAACGAAAGCCTACTTCCGCTACCGGCGCCGTCGCGACGGAACTACCATGCGGCATTACATACGGACATGCCTAGCATCTTTGCTCAACGTCGCACATGCACATGCCATACACCGTTCGAAGCGAATTGAAATGCTCTTTCTAATGAATATAAGATATTAAAAGTCGCATCAGGCATGTAGACATTATTAACGAAAGGATCATGCGCTGATGGTGTTGGCGACGCACAGGAGATGCTGCATGACACGCAGACGTATGCAGCTTGGCATGCCAGTGCACATGGGCATGTTATACATCGTCTTGAACCCCATTTCCACGGGCTTTCATATGCACTATAGATGTTAAGGGTCTTCGAAAGGAAAGAGAAATTATAAGGAGGTATTGGCTAGGTCGACATAAGTCGGCGACGGAAGTCAAGCGGGGTAGAGAAGCGACACTATATGCAGACGTTTGCAGCTATGCACAGCATTGCAGATGTGCATGTTATGCATCGCCAGAAACCCCACGGAAAGACCTTTCAATTGAATCATAGATATTAGAAATCCAAAGAGTGATAACGAAATTAGAACGAAAGCCTACTTCCGCTACCGGCGCCGTCGCGACGGAACTACCATGCGGCATTACATACGGACATGCCTAGCATCTTTGCTCAACGTCGCACATGCACATGCCATACACCGTTCGAAGCGAATTGAAATGCTCTTTCTAATGAATATAAGATATTAAAAGTCGCATCAGGCATGTAGACATTATTAACGAAAGGATCATGCGCTGATGGTGTTGGCGACGCACAGGAGATGCTGCATGACACGCAGACGTATGCAGCTTGGCATGCCAGTGCACATGGGCATGTTATACATCGTCTTGAACCCCATTTCCACGGGCTTTCATATGCACTATAGATGTTAAGGGTCTTCGAAAGGAAAGAGAAATTATAAATTAGGTATTGGCTAGGTCGACATAAGTCGGCGACGGAAGTCAAGCGGGGTAGAGAAGCGACACTATATCCAGACGTTTGCAGCTATGCACAGCATTGCAGATGTGCATGTTATGCATCGCCAGAAACCCCACGGAAAGACCTTTCAATTGAATCATAGATATTAGAAATCCAAAGAGTGATAACGAAATTAGAACGAAAGCCTACTTCCGCTACCGGCGCCGTCGCGACGGAACTACCATGCGGCATTACATACGGACATGCCTAGCATCTTTGCTCAACGTCGCACATGCACATGCCATACACCGTTCGAAGCGAATTGAAATGCTCTTTCTAATGAATATAAGATATTAAAAGTCGCATCAGGCATGTAGACATTATTAACGAAAGGATCATGCGCTGATGGTGTTGGCGACGCACAGATGCTGCATGACACGCAGACGTATGCAGCTTGGCATGCCAGTGCACATGGGCATGTTATACATCGTCTTGAACCCCATTTCCACGGGCTTTCATATGCACTATAGATGTTAAGGGTCTTCGAAAGGAAAGAGAAATTATAAGGAGGTATTGGCTAGGTCGACATAAGTCGGCGACGGAAGTCAAGCGGGGTAGAGAAGCGACACTATATGCAGACGTTTGCAGCTATGCACAGCATTGCAGATGTGCATGTTATGCATCGCCAGAAACCCCACGGAAAGACCTTTCAATTGAATCATAGATATTAGAAATCCAAAGAGTGATAACGAAATT
>NW_027134017.1:0-2500 GCF_037392515.1 Haliotis asinina
CTAACCCTAACCCTAACCCTAACCCTAACCCTAACCCTAACCCTAACCCTAACCCTAACCCTAACCCTAACCCTAACCCTAACCCTAACCCTAACCCTAACCCTAACCCTAACCCTAACCCTAACCCTAACCCTAACCCTAACCCTAACCCTAACCCTAACCCTAACCCTAACCCTAACCCTAACCCTAACCCTAACCCTAACCCTAACCCTAACCCTAACCCTAACCCTAACCCTAACCCTAACCCTAACCCTAACCCTAACCCTAACCCTAACCCTAACCCTAACCCTAACCCTAACCCTAACCCTAACCCTAACCCTAACCCTAACCCTAACCCTAACCCTAACCCTAACCCTAACCCTAACCCTAACCCTAACCCTAACCCTAACCCTAACCCTAACCCTAACCCTAACCCTAACCCTAACCCTAACCCTAACCCTAACCCTAACCCTAACCCTAACCCTAACCCTAACCCTAACCCTAACCCTAACCCTAACCCTAACCCTAACCCTAACCCTAACCCTAACCCTAACCCTAACCCTAACCCTAACCCTAACCCTAACCCTAACCCTAACCCTAACCCTAACCCTAACCCTAACCCTAACCCTAACCCTAACCCTAACCCTAACCCTAACCCTAACCCTAACCCTAACCCTAACCCTAACCCTAACCCTAACCCTAACCCTAACCCTAACCCTAACCCTAACCCTAACCCTAACCCTAACCCTAACCCTAACCCTAACCCTAACCCTAACCCTAACCCTAACCCTAACCCTAACCCTAACCCTAACCCTAACCCTAACCCTAACCCTAACCCTAACCCTAACCCTAACCCTAACCCTAACCCTAACCCTAACCCTAACCCTAACCCTAACCCTAACCCTAACCCTAACCCTAACCCTAACCCTAACCCTAACCCTAACCCTAACCCTAACCCTAACCCTAACCCTAACCCTAACCCTAACCCTAACCCTAACCCTAACCCTAACCCTAACCCTAACCCTAACCCTAACCCTAACCCTAACCCTAACCCTAACCCTAACCCTAACCCTAACCCTAACCCTAACCCTAACCCTAACCCTAACCCTAACCCTAACCCTAACCCTAACCCTAACCCTAACCCTAACCCTAACCCTAACCCTAACCCTAACCCTAACCCTAACCCTAACCCTAACCCTAACCCTAACCCTAACCCTAACCCTAACCCTAACCCTAACCCTAACCCTAACCCTAACCCTAACCCTAACCCTAACCCTAACCCTAACCCTAACCCTAACCCTAACCCTAACCCTAACCCTAACCCTAACCCTAACCCTAACCCTAACCCTAACCCTAACCCTAACCCTAACCCTAACCCTAACCCTAACCCTAACCCTAACCCTAACCCTAACCCTAACCCTAACCCTAACCCTAACCCTAACCCTAACCCTAACCCTAACCCTAACCCTAACCCTAACCCTAACCCTAACCCTAACCCTAACCCTAACCCTAACCCTAACCCTAACCCTAACCCTAACCCTAACCCTAACCCTAACCCTAACCCTAACCCTAACCCTAACCCTAACCCTAACCCTAACCCTAACCCTAACCCTAACCCTAACCCTAACCCTAACCCTAACCCTAACCCTAACCCTAACCCTAACCCTAACCCTAACCCTAACCCTAACCCTAACCCTAACCCTAACCCTAACCCTAACCCTAACCCTAACCCTAACCCTAACCCTAACCCTAACCCTAACCCTAACCCTAACCCTAACCCTAACCCTAACCCTAACCCTAACCCTAACCCTAACCCTAACCCTAACCCTAACCCTAACCCTAACCCTAACCCTAACCCTAACCCTAACCCTAACCCTAACCCTAACCCTAACCCTAACCCTAACCCTAACCCTAACCCTAACCCTAACCCTAACCCTAACCCTAACCCTAACCCTAACCCTAACCCTAACCCTAACCCTAACCCTAACCCTAACCCTAACCCTAACCCTAACCCTAACCCTAACCCTAACCCTAACCCTAACCCTAACCCTAACCCTAACCCTAACCCTAACCCTAACCCTAACCCTAACCCTAACCCTAACCCTAACCCTAACCCTAACCCTAACCCTAACCCTAACCCTAACCCTAACCCTAACCCTAACCCTAACCCTAACCCTAACCCTAACCCTAACCCTAACCCTAACCCTAACCCTAACCCTAACCCTAACCCTAACCCTAACCCTAACCCTAACCCTAACCCTAACCCTAACCCTAACCCTAACCCTAACCCTAACCCTAACCCTAACCCTAACCCTAACCCTAACCCTAACCCTAACCCTAACCCTAACCCTAACCCTAACCCTAACCCTAACCCTAACCCTAACCCTAACCCTAACCCTAACCCTAACCCTAACCCTAACCCTAACCCTAACCCTAACCCTAACCCTAACCCTAACCCTAACCCTAACCCTAACCCTAACCCTAACCCTAACCCTAACCCTAACCCTAACCCTAACCCTAA
>NW_027134017.1:5000-12500 GCF_037392515.1 Haliotis asinina
TTAGAACGCTTCGCCGAGTTGCGAAGAATAAGCGAAACGCAGAGAAACTGCAGCCAAGTCGGGAGTGCGTGCAGAAGTAAGACAGAGTCCCTTGACCAAAAGGCTGAGACAAGTCGAACTTTATTTCCAAATGGTTCTGGAAACCATTGTCTTTAATTCCAACGCCAGAAAACACTCCGTCCGCCGTCACAAAAATACACGTCCGCCATTCCGGCAGGTTTAAATTGACTTACAAGTGGCTAGGGAAACCACTGTCTTTAATTCAAAACGTACACGTCCGCCATTCCGGCAGGCTTAATTTTACTTACAGGTGGCTAGGAAAACATTGTCTTTAATTCCAACGCCAGAAAACACTCCGTCCGCCGTCACAAAAATACACGTCCGCCATTCCGGCAGGCTTCATTTCACTTACAGGTGGCTAGGAAAACACTGTCTTTCATTCCTACACAAGAAAACGCTCCGTCCGCCATTCCGGCAGGTTTAATTTTACTTACAAGTGGCTAGGGAAACCACTGTCTTTAATTCAAAACGTACACGTCCGCCATTCCGGCAGGCTTAATTTTACTTACAGGTGGCTATGAAAACATTGTCTTCAATTCCTACACAAGAAAACGCTCCGTCCGCCATGAAAGACCTTGCAAGACCTTGTAAGACCTACAGGGCACAGTCAGGCTTATTCGTATTTACAACTGCCTACCCCCACACCATTGTCTTTCATTCCAACACTAAGTGAATTCCCCCCTTACAAAAACACATGTCCTCGATTCCCCTACAAAGTAAGTAGTGAGACACCACGGTCCCTTGACCAAGAGATACGGGCAGGTTCAAGTTGACTTATGTCTGGCTAGGAAAACCATCGTCTTTCATTCCAACGCAAGAAAACGCTCCGTCCGCCGTCACAAAAATACACGTCCGCCATTCCGGCAGGCTTCATTTCACTTACAGGTGGCTAGGAAAACATTGTCTTTACTTCCTACACAAGAAAACGCTCCGTCCGCCGTGACAAAAATACACGTCCGCCATTCCGGCAGGCTTCATTTCACTTACAGGTGGCTAGGGAAACCACTGTCTTTAATTCAAACACAACACCCAATGCCGCAAGTGCGTCCGTGGCCCGGCACATACGTACACGTCCGCCATTCCGGCAGGCTTCATTTCACTTACAGGTGGCAAGGAAAACATTGTCTTTCATTCCTACACAAGAAAACGCTCCGTCCGCCATCGTTAAAAAATACATGTCCGCGATGTAAGACCTCGTCAGACCTCGTAAGACCTACAGGGCACAGTCAGGCGCATTCGCATTTACAATTGCCGACCCAGAACCATTGTCTTTCATTCCAACACTCCGCGAATTCCCCGCCACAACAACCCATGTCCGCGATTCCCCTACAAAGTCAAACGCCCACGTCACCACCACGCACCAAAATCATCACAGACAAACAACGCCAACGCAGACCAAACGTCGACGCCGCTCAGGGCAACCCACCAACGACGCAAGTGCGGCAGCGCGAACGGTAAGCTGGCGGGGCACCGCCGACAACATCATCGCACGGACGGCGCACCGTGCCAAGCCTCCCGTCGCACCCCGCAAGTCCAAACTCAAATCGAAGCCGAAAAGGGTTGCTTGCGGCAACGGGGCGACACACAAAGCCAACACGGGAGCACGTCCCACAACGCGCCCCACAGGTCACTCCCACAAAACACAATCTAAAAAGGCGCACCCCCAAAGGACTGCAAAACAGGGGACGGCGGCACGCCCGTCACGCCATACCTCCAAAAAACATGCATCCCACAACGCGTCCCACAGGTCACTCTCAAAAACACAATCCGAAAAAGCGCACCTCAACGGACTGAAAAACGGGACGGCGGCACGCCCGTCACGCCATACCTCCAAAAAACATGCATCCCACAACGCGTCCCACAGGTCACTCTCAAAAACACAATCTGAAAAAGCGCACCTCAACGGACTGAAAAACGGGACGGCGGCACGCCCGTCACGCCATACCTCCAAAAAACATGCATCCCACAACGCGTCCCACAGGTCACTCTCAAAAACACAATCTGAAAAAGTCCACCTCAAAGGACTGAAAAACGGGACGGCGGCACGCCCGTCATGCCATACCTCCAAAAACAGGCATCCCACAACGCGCCCCACTGGTCACTCTCAAAAACACAATCCAAAAAAGCGCACCTCAACGGACTGAAAAACGGGACGGCGGCACGCCCGTCATGCCATACCTCCAAAAACAGGCATCCCACAACGCGCCCCACTGGTCACTCTCAAAAACACAATCCAAAAAAGCGCACCTCAACGGACTGAAAAACGGGACGGCGGCACGCCCGTCACGCCATACCTCCAAAAACATGCATCCCACAACGCGCCCCACAGGTCACTCTCAAAAACACAATCTGAAAAAGCGCACCTCAACGGACTGAAAAACGGGACGGCGGCACGCATGCCACACCATACCTCCAAAAACAGGCACCCCACAACGCGTCCCACAGGTCACTCTCAAAAACACAATCCAAAAAAGCGCACCTCAACGGACTGAAAAACGGGACGGCGGCACGCCCGTCACGCCATACCTCCAAAAACAGGCATCCCACAACGCGCCCCACGGGTCACTCTCAAAAACACAATCTGAAAAAGCCCACCTCAACGGACTGAAAAACGGGACGGCGGCACGCATGCCACACCATACCTCCAAAAACATGCACCCCACAACGCGCCCCACGGGTCACTCTCAAAAACACAATCTAAAAAAGCGCACCCCAACGGACTGAAAAACGGGACGGCGGCACGCCCGTCACGCAACACCTCCAAAAACAGGCATCCCACAACGCGCCCCACAAGTCACTCTCAAAAACACAACCTAAAAAAGCGCGCCCCAACGGGCCGGCTCGATTTTTCGTCTTTACCCTAACTTTTGCCCTAACACTATCCGTTAGCTCGATTTGTGGTGCTAACCCTAACCCTTGCCCTAACCGTATCCGTTCACTTCATCTACGGTGCTAACCCTAACTTCTGCCCTAACCCTATCCGTTAGCTCGATTTGTGGTGCTAACCCTAACTTCTGCCCTAACCCTATCCGTTAGCTCGATTTGTAGTGCTAACCCTAAGTCCAGCCCTAACCGTATCCGTTCACTTCATCTACGGTGCTAACCCTAACTTCTGCCCTAACACTATCCGTTAGTTCGATTTGTGGTGCTAACCCTAAGTCCAGCCCTAACCGTATCCGTTCACTTCATCTATGGTGCTAACCCTAAGTCCTGCCCTAACCGTATCCGTTAAGTCCA
The DNA here is from genome assembly GCF_037392515.1 of Haliotis asinina. NCBI lineage: Eukaryota > Metazoa > Mollusca > Gastropoda > Lepetellida > Haliotidae > Haliotis > Haliotis asinina. The sequence continues at coordinate 8,298 of NW_027134017.1, forward strand.
TTTGCGGTGCTAACCCTAAGTCCTGCCCTAACCGTATCCGTTAACTCGATTTCTGGTGCTAACCCTAACCCTTGCCCTAACCGTATCCGTTCACTTCATTTCTGGTGCTAACCCTAACTTCTGCCCTAACCGTATCCGTTAACTCGATTTCTGGTGCTAACCCTAACCCTTGCCCTAACCGTATCCGTTCACTTCATTTCTGGTGCTAACCCTAACTTCTGCCCTAACCGTATCCGTTCACTTCATATCTGGTGCTAACCCTAGGTCTTGCCCTAACCGTGTCCGTTCAATTCATCTATGGTGCTAACCCTAAGTCCTGCCCTAACCGTATCCGTTAAGTCCATTTGCGGTGCTAACCCTAACCCTTGCCCTAACCGCATCCGTTCACTTCATTTCTGGTGCTAACCCTAACTTCTGCCCTAACCGTATCCGTTCACTTCATATCTGGTGCTAACCCTAGGTCTTGCCCTAACCGTATCCGTTCAATTCATCTATGGTGCTAACCCTAAGTCCAGCCCTAACCGTATCCGTTAAGTCCATTTGCGGTGCTAACCCTAACTCTTGCCCTAACCGTATCCGTTCACTTCATCTACGGTGCTAACCCTAACTTCTGCCCTAACCGTATCCGTTAGCTCGATTTGTGGTGCTAACCCTAAGTCCAGCCCTAACCGTATCCGTTAAGTCCATTTGCGGTGCTAACCCTAGGTCTTGCCCTAACCGTATCCGTTCACTTCATCTACGGTGCTAACCCTAACTTCTGCCCTAACCGTATCCGTTAGCTCGATTTGTGGTGCTAACCCTAAGTCCAGCCCTAACCGTATCCGTTAAGTCCATTTGCGGTGCTAACCCTAGCTCTTGCCCTAACCGTATCCGTTCACTTCATCTACGGTGCTAACCCTAACTTCTGCCCTAACCGTATCCGTTAGCTCGATTTGTGGTGCTAACCCTAAGTCCAGCCCTAACCGTATCCGTTAAGTCCATTTGCGGTGCTAACCCTAAGTCCTGCCCTAACCGCATCCGTTCACTTCATTTCTGGTGCTAACCCTAACCCTTGCCCTAACCGCATCCGTTCACTTCATCTATGGTGCTAACCCTAAGTCCAGCCCTAACCGTATCCGTTAAGTCCATTTGCGGCGCTAACCCTAAGTCCTGCCCTAACCGTATCCGTTCACTTCATTTCTGGTGCTAACCCTAGATCTTGCCCTAACCGTATCCGTTCACTTCATCTATGGTGCTAACCCTAAGTCCTGCCCTAACCGTATCCGTTAAGTCCATTTGCGTTGCTAACCCTAAGTCTTGCCCTAACCGTATCCGTTAAGTCGATTGGTGGTGCTAACCCTAACTCTTGCCCTAACCGTATCCGTTCACTCCATTTGTGGTGCTAACCCTAGGTCTTGCCCTAACCGTATCCGTTCACTTCATCTACGGTGCTAACCCTAACCCTTGCCCTAACCGTATCCGTTAAGTCGATTGGTGGTGCTAACCCTAACCCTAACCGTATCCGTTAGCTCGATTTCTAGTGCTAACCCTAACTTCTGCCCTAACAATATCCGTTCACTTCATTTCTGGTGCTAACCCTAACCCTTGCCCTAACCGCATCCGTTCACTTCAATTCTGGTGCTAACCCTAACTTCTGCCCTAACCGTATCCGTTCACTTCATATCTGGTGCTAACCCTAGGTCTTGCCCTAACCGTATCCGTTCAATTCATCTATGGTGCTAACCCTAAGTCCAGCCCTAACCGTATCCGTTAAGTCCATTTGCGGTGCTAACCCTAACTCTAGCCCTAACCGCATCCGTTCACTTCATTTCTGGTGCTAACCCTAACTTCTGCCCTAACCGTATCCGTTAACTCGATTTGCGGTGCTTACCTTAACCCTAACCGTATCCGTTCACTCCATTTGCGGTGCTAACCCTAACCCTAACCCTAACCCTTACCGTATCCTTTAACTTCATCTGTGGTGCTAACCCTAGCTTTTGCCCTAACCGTATCCGTTCACTCGATGTGCGTTCTTAACCCTAGCTCTTGCCCTAATCTTAACTTCGTTTAAGGTGCCAGCCCTAGCCCTAGCCAGCCCTGCCCCTTCCCTAACGCGCTCCGTTACCTCCATCCATTTGGGGGGACAAACAACATTCCACGCCCGATATGATGGACAACAAAAGACGGGACGGGCGGACATGCCACGGCGGTCCCACCTACCAGCCTCTCGGACACTTGAACGGAAAAAAAAAAGAAAAAAAAAAAGAGGTCTACAGCACCGGGAGTTCCCAGGCGGTCACCCATCCAAGTACTATCCCGGCCCGACTGGGATTCACTTCGCGGACCAGACGAGAAGCGGTGCTTTACCAGTGGTGTGGCCGTAGACGTAAGCAAAACCATTTTCACACGATGTCTATCGCGTCTGGGGCAAGCATGCACAGTCACCTAAAAGTGAAAACGTTCGGAATGCCACCACGGGGTATGCGGAAATTAGGTCAAAAAAAGTCAAAACGATCGGGAACTTACCTCGAGGGTGCGATGACCTGCCGTGTTTTCGTCCAAATACCGAGGCCAAAATCACCAGTACGCAGAGTCGCCACTTCAAAATTCAAAACGCTCGGGAACTTACCTCCTGGGTACGATCACCTGCGGTGTTGCCGTGTAAATACCGAGGCCAACATCAACAGTACGCAGAGTAACCTATTGCAAAGTCAAAACGCTCGGTAAGCTACCTCGAGGGTACGATGACCAGCCGTGTTTTCGTCCAAATACCGAGGCCAAAATCACCAGTACGCAGAGTCGCCGCTTCAAAATTCAAAACGCTCGGGAACTTACCTCGAGCCGTGTTGCCGTAAAAATCCCGAGCTCAATATCAAGACTACGCACTTAGGCCCTACGAAAAATCAGAACGCTCGGGCACCTACCTCGAAGTTACGAGGGTCTGCCGGGTTCCCGGAAAAAGCCCGAGCCACAACTCCACTTTCTCCCTAGGGATGCCTCAGGCCCTTCGGGGCCAAAGGCATCATTAGTCCTGCACGCCGGGCCCTGCTCCTTCAGTCCAGACAACTCCCCTTGAAGTCCGCAGGGGACACCCAAATGCCCGGGCCCCGGAGTTCGAGTCTTTCCCAGAGAAAAGGACGAGCTCTTCTGGTTTGACTGCCCTATTTTTAAAGAGTCCCCGGGCCAAAAGGCATCATTAGTCGTGAGACACGAGCCCCAAGCCCGAGAAGCACGAATTACGCGGAGAAGACCCCTCCAAGTCTGCGGAAGATACCCAACTTCCGGGATTCCAAGTCTTTACCCGAGAAAAGGACGTGCTCTCCGAGGGTCTCTGCTTGAATTTTAAGTCCCCTCGGACCAAAAGGCATCATTAGTCGCGAACCATGGGCCCCAAATTCGCACCCGAGAAGCACCCCCCAAAAATACGCACAGACCCCGACAGCCTCTCGGGAACTTCAAAATCGAAAGTCTAACTATCCAACGTATTGACGGTCTTTTGCTTTGGGGGATAAAAATTAGGGGAGGGATTTTTTTCCAAAAAATTTCCGAAAGTTGGACTTAGAAAAATTTTCCAACTTTTCCCCTAATGCGCGCAGAGGAGGGGGGACCGCTATCACCCAACTCGCCCGAAAGGGTAGCGCACCGAGACGGGGGGACCGCTATCACCCGGCTCGGAAGTACGAGATGCACGCCGCAACAGGGGGACCGCTATCACCTGGCACTCGTACGCAAAAAACACGCGATTCGGTGTGCTCGCCCGGGCCGTCCGTTTGACCAAGCCTTACTCATGTACGCCAACGACGTCTTGTGAAATGCGCGCTTCGCCGTTTCAATTTCGCCGTTCGTGGACGATGAAGTGGGTAGGTCCCAAACGCCCGGTTCCGGGAAACCACGAGCACTGCGCTGGGACCGATCGCAACTGGCGACCAATCCTCTCATGACGCGATTGGACGGCGAAAGGGGGAGAGGGTCCTTCGCGTCGCGAGAGGTAGAAAACGGCCGGAAGGTAGACCGAGAGAGCGTTGAGAACGCGGGACACGAATCTCCGCGGCGGACCCGAAGCGGGCGCTCCTGCGTTCGGGTCTTGCTTGGCTTTCGAAACGCCTGAACCGTCGTGAGAACGACCCGGTCCGTGCGTGGGACCAGCGGTCGGACGTGCAGAGAGAGAGACTCGACTACACACGGCCAGTACGTGTCGACGCCGACACCGAACCCCGGAAGCGG
>NW_027134018.1:0-18262 GCF_037392515.1 Haliotis asinina
GAAGCAGATCGACAGGCTGGTGTTGCATAGCAGGCGAGGGGACGATCCCGAGAGGAGAGTCGATGATGGTGAAACGGTAGCTGGCGCAGGCAAACCCGTTCGAGTCTTGATTTGCCCGTGAGCAAGTGTAGACTCTGCTGACTTTTACCTAGAGATGGGTGATAGTGTCGGAAGCAGATCGACATGCTGGTGTTGCATAGCAGGCGAGGGTCGATCCCGAGAGGAGTGCCGATGATGGTAAAACGGTAGCTGGCGCAGGCAGACCAGTTCGAGTCTTGACAGGAGACTCTAGGTCGATTTGGTGGTAATTGTTCATGATTTGCCGTGTCAAATCTTTGCGATTCCCTAAGGTGTGGCATATGGGAAATGAGCGGTTTATTGCTGTAGTGTCTACAGCTACGTGAGACATCTACTTGATGGGTAGATGCGACGGCATGACATGCCAGACGGACATTGACGTTTTGTTATGCATGTTGATGTAAAGCGTAGTGTGTGTTGTTCACGTGTAGCAGCTCAACTGCCAACAGTACTTGAAGAACCACGACCTCCTTCCTACGTCGACTCAAGTGTGCCTTCACAGCAATCAGACTTTGGAATGAAAGTTGTATCCTTCCAGGTTTCATGATTTGTATGATACATTTGTGTTAACATATTTGAGGTATCTGTCCATTATGTACGGCAATTGTATGGGTATTCAATAATTCGTGAGCTATGGTTATCATGGTGCATGCTAAATTAAAAGAACAACCTAACGCTGTTCCCTTCTAATCCAAACCATTAACCTCCAATCAAAGTAACATAATCAGTGCGTTATTTCTTGGTTAATCATGTGTACATGTCTGATGCGACTTTCAGTATCTTATATTCATTAGAAAGAGCATTTCAATTCGCTTCTGGTGGTGTATGGCATGTGCATGTGCGACGTTGAGCAAAGATGCTAGGCATGTCCGTAGGTAATGCCGCTTGTCCGTTCCGTCGCAACGGCGCCGGTAGCGGAAGTAGACTTTCGTTCTAATTTCGTTATCCCTCATTGGATTTCTAATATCTATGATTCATTTGAAAGGTCTCTTCATGGGGTTTCTGGCGATGCATAACATGCACGTCTGCAATGCTGTGCACAGCTGCAACCGTCTGCATATAGTGCCGCTTTTCTATCCGGCTTGACTTCCGCCGCCGACTCATGTCGACCCCACCAATAACCCCTTATAATATCTCTCTCCTTTCGAAGATCCCTAACATCTATAGTGCATGTGAAAGCCCATGCAAATGGGCTTCAAGACGATGTACGACAAGCCCATGTGCACTGGCATGGCAAGCTACATACGCCTGCGTGTCATGCCGCGTGTCCCGTGCGTCGCCAACACCATCAGTGCGTTATTTCTTGGTTAATCATGTGTACATGTCTGATGCGACTTTCAGTATCTTATATTCATTAGAAAGAGCATTTCAATTCGCTTCTGGTGGTGTATGGCATGTGCATGTGCGACGTTGAGCAAAGATGCTAGGCATGTCCGTAGGTAATGCCGCTTGTCCGTTCCGTCGCAGCGGCGCCGGTAGCGGAAGTAGACTTTCGTTCTAATTTCGTTATCCCTCATTGGATTTCTAATATCTATGATTCATTTGAAAGGTCTCTTCATGGGGTTTCTGGCGATGTATGACATGCACGTCTGCAATGTTGTGTATAGCTGTCCAGATTTGATGCCGCATGTTAGTTCCGTCGCAAAGGCGCCGGTAGCGGAAGTAGACTTTCGTTCTAATTTCGTTATCCCTCATTGGATTTCTTATATCTATGATTCATTTGAAAGGTCTTTCCATGGGGTTTCTAGCGATGTATAACATGTACGTCTGCAATGTTGTGTATAGCTGTCCGTATGTAATGCCGCATGTTAGTTCCGTCCCAACGGCGCCGTTAGCGGAAGTAGGCTTTCGTCCTAATTTCGTTATCCCTCATTGGATTTCTTATATCTATGATTCATTTGAAAGGCCTTTCCATGGGGTTTCTAGCGATGTATAACATGCACGTCTGCAATGTTGTGTATAGCTGTCCAGATTTGATGCCGCATGTTAGTTCCGTCGCAACGGCGCCGTTAGCGGAAGTAGACTTTCGTTCTAATTTCGTTATCCCTCATTGGATTTCTTATGTCTATGATTCATTTGAAAGGTCTTTCCATGGGGTTTCTAGCGATGTATAACATGTACGTCTGCAATGTTGTGTATAGCTGTCCGTATGTAATGCCGCATGTTAGTTCCGTCCCAACGGCGCCGTTAGCGGAAGTAGGCTTTCGTCCTAATTTCGTTATCCCTCATTGGATTTCTTATATCTATGATTCATTTGAAAGGCCTTTCCATGGGGTTTCTAGCGATGTATAACATGCACGTCTGCAATGTTGTGTATAGCTGTCCAGATTTGATGCCGCATGTTAGTTCCGTCGCAACGGCGCCGTTAGCGGAAGTAGACTTTCGTTCTAATTTCGTTATCCCTCATTGGATTTCTTATGTCTATGATTCATTTGAAAGGTCTTTCCATGGGGTTTCTAGCGATGTATAACATGCACGTCTGCAATGTTGTGTATAGCTGTCCGCATGTACTGCCGCATGCTATTTCCGTGTCAACGGATCGGTAATCGGAAGTTAATTTCGTTGATAATTTTTATATCGTTTTCTCGTTCCTAAATGTCCATAATGCGTATGAATGCCCTTTCAAATCTGCTTCTAACGACGTATCACATGTACATATACAATGGTTTTTGGAGAGGCTACACACGTCCGTATATACCGCCGCTTTTCGCGTCTACGGCCTTTCAATGGCGCATTTGCTCTCGTGTTGCCTTATTGCGTCTTTTTTGCTTCTAACTGCAGCACTCTAGTCTGTAGCATACATTTTTTGGTATCATTAGAAAGCTCTTCTGGTGACGGCAACAATGGTGTAAGCAGATTTCATCTATTCTGAAAATTGTAAAGTATATTGCACAATTTGTTCGAAAAAATAGTCGTTTTTTACTGTACTTTTTAAAAAAATACTATGTAACTTCTTTTCTAAAAGTCAGATGTCAAATTGGATGGTATTGCCAGAAAGCCCATTTAATGGCGGAGGTACATGCAAAATTTCGTTGCTCTATCTTTTCAAATAAAGTAAATCTAAACTTTTTAAAATGTGTACTATCGTCAGGTGAAAGTTTAACTATCCAACGTATTTACGTACTTTTCTACACAAGGGGAACCCGAGCCAGCTTGGCCACTGCTCGGAAAATGCCTACGTTCCCCGGGCACGAACGTAGACGGGACGGGAACGGAACGGCGATGCGGAAATTGCGACGCTGCCCTCTACGTCTGCCCACGGAGGTTGGAAAGTATCAAGGTTGTGCATAGGGGGATAATTCCGACCTCCACCATGATCAAGCACTTGGTTGACGTGGTGGTTAGCGTGAGCAACGGCGCGCGACGTTGTTCATACTATTCATCATTCGTTCTGCCGAAGACGCTCGATCCATAAGCGGCCATGGTGTAGCAAAACGGAAAACTATCGAGTCTTGACAGGGGGCTCAATGGCGAGTTTGCGAGAAGCAGAACGATATGCTGGTGTTGCATAGCAGGCGAGGGGACGATCCCGAGAGGAGAGTCGATGATGGTGAAACGGTAGCTGGCGCAGGCAAACCCGTTCGAGTCTTGATTTGCCCGTGAGCAAGTGTAGACTCTGCTGACTTTTGCCTAGAGATGGGTGATAGTGTCGGAAGCAGAGCGACAGGTTGGTGTTGCATAGCAGGCGAGGGGACGATCCCGAGAGGATAGGCGATGATGGTGACAGGGTAGCTGGCGCAGCGAACCGGTTCGAGTCTTGATTCGCCCGCAAGCAAGTGCATACGCCGGTGATTTTACCTAGAAGCAGGCGATGTCTCAGCCACGAAGCAGGCAAAACACTGGTGTTGCACAGAGGTTGAGGGGGCGACCTCGAGACGAGAGGCGATGATGGTAAAACGGTAGCTGGCGCAGGCAAACCCGTTCGAGTCTTGATTTGCCCGTGAGCAAGTGTAGACTCTGCTGACTTTTACCTAGAGATGGGTGATAGTGTCGGAAGCAGATCGACAGGCTGGTGTTGCATAGCAGGCGAGGGGACGATCCCGAGAGGAGAGTCGATGATGGTGAAACGGTAGCTGGCGCAGGCAAACCCGTTCGAGTCTTGATTTGCCCGTGAGCAAGTGTAGACTCTGCTGACTTTTACCTAGAGATGGGTGATAGTGTCGGAAGCAGATCGACATGCTGGTGTTGCATAGCAGGCGAGGGTCGATCCCGAGAGGAGTGCCGATGATGGTAAAACGGTAGCTGGCGCAGGCAGACCAGTTCGAGTCTTGACAGGAGACTCTAGGTCGATTTGGTGGTAATTGTTCATGATTTGCCGTGTCAAATCTTTGCGATTCCCTAAGGTGTGGCATATGGGAAATGAGCGGTTTATTGCTGTAGTGTCTACAGCTACGTGAGACATCTACTTGATGGGTAGATGCGACGGCATGACATGCCAGACGGACATTGACGTTTTGTTATGCATGTTGATGTAAAGCGTAGTGTGTGTTGTTCACGTGTAGCAGCTCAACTGCCAACAGTACTTGAAGAACCACGACCTCCTTCCTACGTCGACTCAAGTGTGCCTTCACAGCAATCAGACTTTGGAATGAAAGTTGTATCCTTCCAGGTTTCATGATTTGTATGATACATTTGTGTTAACATATTTGAGGTATCTGTCCATTATGTACGGCAATTGTATGGGTATTCAATAATTCGTGAGCTATGGTTATCATGGTGCATGCTAAATTAAAAGAACAACCTAACGCTGTTCCCTTCTAATCCAAACCATTAACCTCCAATCAAAGTAACATAAAATTAAAACGGAAAGTCCACGTCCTTCTCTCTACACCAAATCACTAACCCATTCCGAATTAACCTAAATGACATAACCTTAAAGCTAAAATCATCAATACCGACAATGTTAAAACTAATCCGCTAACCTAAACCTAAATGACATAAATTTAAAGCTAAAACCATGAATACCGCGGTGCGTATAACTGAATAATAAACACTGACAATGACAGAACGTAAAACTGGAGATAAACGCCAAACTAAAAGGACAAAAGTAACACCGCCTAAACCACTTAACCCCAAACCAAAAACATTAAATTAACGTGAAAAAATTACCAAGAGAGAGAGAAGGTGACTACGAAACTCAAACATTACCAACTCAAACCAAAAACACCTAACACCACTAATAAAAAACTAAAAGCGCGAAATAAACAAAGTAGGTGGAAAAGGGTAGACGATGTAACCCTTGACCCAAGTGAAATGGTATACTTGCATCAAGGTCTACAAAGTCAGTCGTTCGGCCGAGGCATTGATAATATGTTACCGGGTGAAGGTGCCATATTTTCAATGCCTACAAACTGGCCCGGAAAAATTGTCTTTAATTCCAGCTGGTGTGATGCTTAGTACCGGGTTTCCATGTTTGCCGATAGTTTGATGTTGCATGGAAATGTAGCCTTGGTATTGTCTTTAGTTCCAGCTGGTGTGATCCGTACTCCCGATAGTTTGATGCTGCATGGAAGTTGTTTGATGTTGTATGGAAATGTAGCCTTGGCATTGTCTTTAATTCCAGCTGGTGTGATGCTTAATGCCGGGTTTCCATGTTTGCCGATATTTTGATGTTGCATGGAAATGTAGCCTTGGTATTGTCTTTAGTTCCAGCTGGTGTGATCCGTACTCCCGATAGTTTGATGCTGCATGGAAGTTGTTTGATGTTGTATGGAAATGTAGCCTTGGCATTGTCTTTAATTCCAGCTGGTGTGATGCTTAATGCCGGGTTTCCATGTTTGCCGATATTTTGATGTTGCATGGAAATGTAGCCTTGGTATTGTCTTTAGTTCCAGCTGGTGTGATCCGTACTCCCGATAGTTTGATGCTGCATGGAAGTTGTTTGATGTTGTATGGAAATGTAGCTTTGGCATTGTCTTTAATTCCAGCTGGTGTGATGCTTAATGCCGGGTTTCCATGTTTGCCGATAGTTTGATGTTGCATGGAAATGTAGCCTTGGTATTGTCTTTAGTTCCAGCTGGTGTGATCCGTACTCCCGATAGTTTGATGTTGCATGGAAGTTGTTTGATGTTGTATGGAAATGTAGCCTTGGCATTGTCTTTAATTCCAGCTGGTGTGATGCTTAGTACCGGGTTTCCATGTTTGCCGATAGTTTGATGTTGCATGGAAATGTAGCCTTGGTATTGTCTTTAGTTCCAGCTGGTGTGATCCGTACTCCCGATAGTTTGATGTTGTATGGAAGTTGTTTGATGCTGTATGGAAATGTAGCCTTGGTATTGTCTTTAATTCCAGCTGGAGAGAAAGCGAAGACACTGCCTTTGTGATTCTTAGCGTTACTACAGGTCACCCTCACACAAGACAAACACAATCACATCACATCACTACATTGTCTGGAATTGTGCCGTGACTGGTGTCATGTTTGCAGAAGCACTTGTCGGGGTGGGACACACAAGCTTGGCTCTGATGCTTTGATGGTAATGCCTAATCCGTGAGTTTCTGAGTGAGAAGCCAATCAAAGTGGCGGCAATTACGACTGAAAACACCAATCATTGACTCGTTGTTTTATCCCATAACTGAACGAGATGAGTGAGTCGTGTCAGGCTTAAGCTAACAACAGGTCTTAATCCATGAACGATTGATCCCGTGAGTTCAATGCAGAGCTCAGTACAAACACGTATCAATGACCCAGGCTATATATACTTAGCAGTCAGATACGAGCATCACGGCACTTGTGCTGATATTATTTGACACAACTCATTGTCAGAAATCGTTTTTGAAGACTAACTTCATTCAAGTCATGGCCTGCGCACTTTTTGAAGCTCCTGTTTCAAAGCCACTGCACTTTGCCATCCTGGGGCATAGTTTCGTGCGGCGACTTGTTCAAGTCTGTCCCCCTCCACATGGCATCCTCACTACCGTGCGTGGGATCGGAGGGGCGACCGTCGCTCGGATGAAAGCTGAGGTGGATGCCCTTGATGCAGCTTTTCAGGGCATTGTGTTCTTTCAAGTGGGAGAGAACGACGTGTCGGCCTCTACTGATCCTCGGGACCTGGTCGAAGACCTGCTGGATCTTCTGGACTACCTTCGGTGGAAACGGCCAGGCTCCAGGGCGGTGATAGGGAGTCTGTTTCCGAGGGTAAAACCAAGGAACATGACGGTCTCTGCCTACAAGCGGAAGGTGGAGGAGGCGAACCGGCGCTTGAAGAAGATGTTGCGACGCCGTCTGGATGCCACCCTTTGGGAACACAGCCAGCACATGAGGATGGGACCTGCGCTGCTAGCCAAGGACGGCGTACACCTGACACCAAAAGCTAATGGGCAGTTCTGGCTTTCAATTCGTAAGTGTATGTGTAGGTATGTTTAATCACTCTCACTCACTCACTCGCGTGATATCAAATAAGCTGTTTTGCATCCCGCCGCACGCACAGGCTTTGGCTTTGGGTGGCTTTAAGGGTGGGAAAACATAACGGCAGCCACACGTGTCGCACATGACGCGAAAGTCAAGACACAGGGCTTCCGACCCATGTCGAAGACAAAACCCTGGGGTCGATGTACGAAACATGACAAGTACCTACAGCGTGAAAAAATTGCCATAAATCGGGCTTAAAAGCGCCCCGGCGTCGAACCCGGTAAAGATTTGTCACTTCTGATGTTACCACCAGATAGCCCTGGGGACCAGCTTCACGTCGATGTGAAACCTGTCAATAGGATGTGAATATTCAACGTTCGAGTGACGTTTAAAAGATGCTCTCCGAGTAAGGCTTTTGTCTTGGTAAAATTACAGGTCTATAACAGATGGGAAAATGGGCGTGGACGCCCAACCAGGCACCCCATGTCGACCCCGTGATAACCCCAGGTGCTTCATGCACGTGGCCGAATTTTCATGTATGATATGTGTGCAGTATGTCTCTTTCTCCCGGGATGGGACAATTAGTGAACGCAGGATGCATAGATCAAACCCTGGTGATATCAAATCTGAGCTGTTTTGGCCTCCGTTACGCGCACGGGGCTTAGCTTTGGGTGGCTTTAAGGGTGGGAAAACATGACTGCACCCGCATGTGTCGCACATGACGTGAAAGCCAAGACACAGGGCTTCCGATCCAGAGTCAAATCAAAACCCTGGGGTCGATGTACGAAACATGACAAGTACCCGCAGCGTGAAAAGCTGCCAAAAATCGAGTTACATCGGACTTTAAAGCGTCCCGACGTCGAACCTGTCGACGGCAGGTCATTTCTGATGACACCGCCAGATAGCCCTGGAAACCAGCTTTACGTCGATGTGCAACATAGGAATGGGCCGTGCATGGTCAGCGCCCAGGCGGCCGTTAAGTGACGGCACCCTACGTCTCTTGCTCCCTGATATAGGCCACCCAGATTGTATCACCTATTGCAGCACGGCTCCCTTGGGAGCTGCATTCGCCGCCTTACACGCGCATCCTGCACGTCATTGGATAGCGGGACCCTTGCGCGTCACGTAGAATTTTTCCGTTTCTTTTTTGGCAAATTTATAGCCCAGCAATTAAGGTTTCCGTGATTTTAGGCCTTCTGAATTTCTTCCACAGGAGTCTCGGTGGAAGACTTTTCTTCCACCCAGCCTCCGGTGGAAGTCGCTCGCGCCATTGTATTTTGGAAGCCTTTTACTTTGTGATATCTATGCATGTTATACATGGTTGGAAACCCGATCCAACGCTCTCTCCAAAAATGCAAACGTGATTCTAATGGTGCCCCTGGTAACCAGTCCAGATTGAATCTCCGACATGATGGTTTGTGTAATTTTGTTGAACTTCAATTCTTCTATATCACAGTAGTCATCATGCCACCATAGTCCGGTCATGATCTAATGGCAACCACTCTTACGATTCACCTTAGAAAATGCATTTCTATACTGCGTTTGAAAGCCAGTTAAAGCGTGTGTCAGACAGTGTATAAAACGCACACGTTGCGCATTTAGTGGTGGAGCTACATGGGTTTTCATGTGCGAAATGCAACAAATACCGCAGGTGATATAGATTGGCGGAATTTACATAAATCTGTTCACCGGCTATACCGGCGTCGTTAATATTTACAACTACAAAGCATTTGCAAGGGGATTCATGTGGGATTCTGGAAATGTGCAACATGCTGGTGTGCAACATTAGACATTCGCTCTACACAGGAATCAATATACGTGACAGAGCTAAAGTTGCAACGAACTGGAATAAAGCCATAGAAGCAACGCCTGTGGTCTTAATATATAAACTTTTACGGTGGTGGAAAGCCCTTGAAAGTGCGGTTCTGCCAAGGTGTAATGTGCATTCGAGTCGCGTCTGAGAGTCAAGCAATGCGCGCCATTATGTAAATGCATTTGCGCCAATGGCGGGTAAAGTAGTCGGGGATCCGGCGCTCGTCTCCCGTCAGTGTTACGGCAGCTATAATTTCACGATCCACCATCCAAAATTTAATGTTTAACATGCATCTGAAAGCCCTTGAAAGTGCGGCTCTGCCAAATTATAACGGGCGTTCGAGCAACATGAGATAATCAGGCAATGCGCGTCATTACGTAACTGTTCTTGTGCGACTGGTAGGTAAAAACGGAGATCTGGCGCGTACCTTCCGCCAGCTATTATTTCATTATCCTTCATCCAAAATGAAAGATTTAAAATGCATCGGAAAGCCCTTGAAAGTGCGGTTGTGCCAAGGTGTGACGTATATTCGTGTCACCTCAGACAGTCAAGCCATGCGCGTCATTATGCAACTGCTGATGGCGGTTAAAGTCGGGGGTCTGGCGCACGTCTCCCGTCAGTGTTACGGCACCTATAATTTCACGATCAATCATCCAACATTTAATGTTTCAAACGCACCTGAAAGCCCTTGAAAGTGCGTCTATGCCAGGTTATAATATGCATTCAAGGAACGTCTTTTAATCAAGGAATGCGCGGCATTATGTAACTGTACTTGTGCGTGTGGCTGGTAGAATTGGGGATCTGGCGCGCATCTTTCCTCAGCTGTTACTTCAGCATCAGAAACCAATGGTGTAAAAGGGGTCGGTAATACCTTGACAATGTGGATGTGCCAAGGTATACTGTGCATTCGAATAAACGTTCCCTTATGTAACGACGCGCATCAAACAGACAAGATGGCGCCATGCTCTGACAACTGTAACTTATCACAAAGGCCGCCTCTGTCTGGCCACTTAGTTACTGAGTTGCGTTCGCAACTCCTTATCATCATTATTTTCATAACTTCTTTCAGATCTGTCCGCATGGACTGATTGTATATACTACGAGTACACGTTCTTCTCTACCTTCCTGTAAACTTAATTACTCCGTGATTAGCTGCATATCACTCGTCTGTGTTCACATCTTCGTACCCTGGAGATGCTATTTATCAGCAATTGTAATTTCGTCACCTGCCTTGCTCTCTTATGGTTATAATCACTCAGCTTGGGTCACTTCCTTTTGACATGCCGCTACTTTGTGATTTTAAACCTCGTCGCCCCACTGACTTCAACTTTGCGTATAAAATTCCTTTGGCATGTGCAATTCACACCTTTTGGCATGCTCTTGCCCCTCCAAATGGACATCACGCATGGAATGGAGATGGACAATTTCCAGTTTCCTCCTCCCCCGTAGAAACATCCGGCTTGGCCACGTGAACTTCATCTAAACCATCCCATTGGTTGTCTGACCGCGACATGGTAATATAAGGGAATGCATGTCACTGCAATTTCATCATCACAGACCAAGTGTCTTAGTGGATCACTACCAGTCAGCGCTGGCAATCACCATTGGCAAGTGAACTTTACTTTTATTTCTTCTCGTTTGTTCTTAATTTCTGCATTTTTCAGTCATTTACGTTGCTCACTTTATCAAACTGATACTCAACATTACTAGGTTTATTCCCTAAATAGACATATCGTATAAGCAGTTTATTTCTTAATTTGTTCAAGACTGTGACATCCAGACCAATCATTCCCAGAAAGTAAGTGTCCCAGCACTATCATCAAGTATGCCTTCCACAAACATTTCGGTCGTTTGTCAAAAGTGTAAAACATATTACAAAGGCATCGCGCATTTAAAGCAATGTTATCCTGGTAGCTCTACTCCTGGTCTACACGCCATACACGCCCAAAATCGCCGCCGTAGCGAGTCCTATACTGCTACACAGCTGGTGTCAATGTCGGCTCTACTGGCATTTTGTGGCACATACAGTGTCAACAAAAATCAAATCCCTGATTACATCAGGGTACTTAAACACTTTGGCCACACAATTCAAGGAGAGGACGCATCTGCAGCCTCTCCTTCAACTAGTAATCCAATGCCGAGTACCAGTGCTGGTTTAACTGGGTCTACCAGAAGTGGTACTCGGTATAATTACAAACAAAACACAGTCAGGGCTAATCTTACAAACACTGGCTTATACGATAGGTTCCCTGAAAGTGAGCCGACACTTTCAGGGTTTTATCAATATTTAACCAATATTCTTAAAAAAGCAGGGCGTAATGCTGGTGACACGTGTCGCCGCGTTTCTAAGTTTTTCTATTATATCCAAAAACATGTTTTCCCAAATAGTAATATGGCTTGTATCAACTTTGATATATTTGAGCATGTAGATGAAATTCATTATTTTAACACGGTCCTTTCACAAAATGGGGTATCTGCAGGTGGCATTAAAAATTACATGTCAGCTGTCAAATCCTTTCTCAGCTACTGCCAAACGTACGTTCAAATGTCCCCAAGGGTTTTCGATAATTTGCGTAGGTTTACAAGTGCTACGCATTGTTCATATACAGGTGTCTCTAGCCAGTATAAACGCGAAGAGGTCCGTAAATCTGTTACAGAATTCAGAGATGAAACCAAACAACCGCCGCCCATTTCCGTTGTTCAAAAGGGGTACACCGATCCTGCAACCAGACAAGAGGTGAGGGACATCCTGGACCGGGCCAAGGCAGATCAACTTCCATCTGAGGACGATCAGCGCCTGGTGATGCGGTACTTGTCTTGTGGGATAATTCAACTTGGACATGCCCAAAGACCTTCAGTGCCGTCGTGTATGAAGTTGGCAGATTTCAATAAGGCACGGTGTGTTGCCGGGAGGTACCAACTTTCTTTCATGGACCACAAGACGTCCATGAGCTTCCTGGTCACCCTAAGCTTGTCCAAAGAGGATTACGACATGTTCAGGGATTACCGTCAATATGTACGTGGTGACATGCCTGAAGATGCTCTACCGGACAAATCGCCTTTCTTCAGGAGAGTGGACGGCACTGAAGTGGGGAATATGTGTCTCGAGTTGGCCCGCTATCAGAGGACAAGAGGTTTCCTTAAACCCAACTTCGAAAACGAACGGAGGACATTTACGGCCACGGATGTTCGGAAAGCTTTGGAGACTGAAGTGGCAAGGCAGCATCCCGATGATGCTGCAAAACGTAAGATGGCCAGTGACTATCTTGCACATGGCCAAAAGACTGTCAGTAGGTACTACGCTAAGAAGACTCCCTTACAGGCTGCTAGTGAGTGTGCTTTTGTGCAAGATGTTATCCAACAAGCAGCGGGTACATCAAACGCTGAGGAATCTGCATCGGCGTCAGTTCCAACAGATTCCTCCAGCCAGCTCCAGCCCCAGACCCACCCCCTTGAAGGTAGGGGGAAGGGAAAAGGGAAAAGCAAAGGAAAAGGCAAGCTCATAAAGCCCAAAAGGTGAGAAACAAGTAGATGAAAGTGAAAGTAGACCGGAAAGTTGATAAAGCCAAACCCGTAGGATAGAAGTAGTAGGTTATAGCCTGTAATTCCATAACCTTATGTCAGTTTCGACCCATTAGGTTTATACAGCAGTAGTAAAGGGGTTCGCTGTTCGAACTTGCTGTTGTGGGAATGGTGCAGGAAAAGCTACATGACACTAGACCAGAGAGTAGATCAAACCAAAACCGTAGGATAGAAGTAGTAGGTTATAGCCTGTAATTCCATAACCTAATGTCAGTTTCGACCCATTAGGTTTATACAGCAGTAGTAAAGGGGTTCGCTGTTCGAACTTGCTGTTGTGGGAATGGTGCAGGAGAAGAAAAATGGCACTCTTAAATGAGCAACCTCCACGTGGTGAGTGCTGGTTAACACAAATAGCTCATAATGTATTTGGTTCAGTTATACAATTCTTTATGTATCTAATGTGTTATGTCTTTTTCAGATATATTTTTCTATATCCATTCTGCGCTACATAAGTCAAATTTCAAATGCAATGCAATGTTTCGTTCATGTGGTTTCGCAAAAGTCTATTTCATGATATATTTGGTTCAAACATACAATTCTTTATATATCTAACATACTATATCTTTTTCAGCTATATTTTCTTTCTACCAAAGATGCTAGGCATGTCCGTAGGTGATGCCGCTTGTCCGTTCCGTCGCAACGGCGCCGGTAGCGGAAGTAGACTTTCGTTCTAATTTCGTTATCCCTCATTGGATTTCTAATATCTATGATTCATTTGAAAGGTCTCTTCATGGGGTTTCTGGCGATGCATAACATGCACGTCTGCAATGCTGTGCACAGCTGCAACCGTCTGCATATAGTGCCGCTTTTCTATCCGGCTTGACTTCCGCCGCCGACTCATGTCGACCCCACCAATAACCCCTTATAATATCTCTCTCCTTTCGAAGATCGCTGTCATCTACAGTGCATGTGAAAGCCCATGCAAATGGGCTTCAAGACGATGTAAGACAAGCCCATGTGCACTGGCATGGCAAGCTACATACGTCTGCGTGTCATGCCGCGTGTCCCGTGCGTCGCCAACACCATCAGTGCGTTATTTCTTGGTTAATCATGTGTACATGTCTGATGCGACTTTCAGTATCTTATATTCATTAGAAAGAGCATTTCAATTCGCTTCTGGTGGTGTATGGCATGTGCATGTGCGACGTTGAGCAAAGATGCTAGGCATGTCCGTAGGTAATGCCGCTTGTCCGTTCCGTCGCAACGGCGCCGGTAGCGGAAGTAGACTTTCGTTCTAATTTCGTTATCCCTCATTGGATTTCTAATATCTATGATTCATTTGAAAGGTCTCTTCATGGGGTTTCTGGCGATGCATAACATGCAAGTCTGCAATGCTGTGCACAGCTGCAACCGTCTGCATATAGTGCCGCTTTTCTATCCGGCTTGACTTCCGCCGCCGACTCATGTCGACCCCACCAATAACCCCTTATAATATCTCTCTCCTTTCGAAGATCGCTATCATCTACAGTGCATGTGAAAGCCCATGCAAATGGGCTTCAAGACGATGTAAGACAAGCCCATGTGCACTGGCATGGCAAGCTACATACGTCTGCGTGTCATGCCGCGTGTCCCGTGCGTCGCCAACACCATCAGTGCGTTATTTCTTGGTTAATCATGTGTACATGTCTGATGCGACTTTCAGTATCTTATATTCATTAGAAAGAGCATTTCAATTCGCTTCTGGTGGTGTATGGCATGTGCATGTGCGACGTTGAGCAAAGATGCTAGGCATGTCCGTAGGTAATGCCGCTTGTCCGTTCCGTCGCAACGGCGCCGGTAGCGGAAGTAGACTTTCGTTCTAATTTCGTTATCCCTCATTGGATTTCTAATATCTATGATTCATTTGAAAGGTCTCTTCATGGGGTTTCTGGCGATGCATAACATGCAAGTCTGCAATGCTGTGCACAGCTGCAACCGTCTGCATATAGTGCCGCTTTTCTATCCGGCTTGACTTCCGCCGCCGACTCATGTCGACCCCACCAATAACCCCTTATAATATCTCTCTCCTTTCGAAGATCGCTATCATCTACAGTGCATGTGAAAGCCCATGCAAATGGGCTTCAAGACGATGTAAGACAAGCCCGTGTGCACTGGCATGGCAAGCTACATACGTCTGCGTGTCATGCCGCGTGTCCCGTGCGTCGCCAACACCATCAGTGCGTTATTTCTTGGTTAATCATGTGTACATGTCTGATGCGACTTTCAGTATCTTATATTCATTAGAAAGAGCATTTCAATTCGCTTCTGGTGGTGTATGGCATGTGCATGTGCGACGTTGAGCAAAGATGCTAGGCATGTCCGTAGGTAATGCCGCTTGTCCGTTCCGTCGCAACGGCGCCGGTAGCGGAAGTAGACTTTCGTTCTAATTTCGTTATCCCTCATTGGATTTCTAATATCTATGATTCATTTGAAAGGTCTCTTCATGGGGTTTCTGGCGATGCATAACATGCAAGTCTGCAATGCTGTGCACAGCTGCAACCGTCTGCATATAGTGCCGCTTTTCTATCCGGCTTGACTTCCGCCGCCGACTCATGTCGACCCCACCAATAACCCCTTATAATATCTCTCTCCTTTCGAAGATCGCTATCATCTACAGTGCATGTGAAAGCCCATGCAAATGGGCTTCAAGACGATGTAAGACAAGCCCATGTGCACTGGCATGGCAAGCTACATACGTCTGCGTGTCATGCCGCGTGTCCCGTGCGTCGCCAACACCATCAGTGCGTTATTTCTTGGTTAATCATGTGTACATGTCTGATGCGACTTTCAGTATCTTATATTCATTAGAAAGAGCATTTCAATTCGCTTCTGGTGGTGTATGGCATGTGCATGTGCGACGTTGAGCAAAGATGCTAGGCATGTCCGTAGGTAATGCCGCTTGTCCGTTCCGTCGCAACGGCGCCGGTAGCGGAAGTAGACTTTCGTTCTAATTTCGTTATCCCTCATTGGATTTCTAATATCTATGATTCATTTGAAAGGTCTCTTCATGGGGTTTCTGGCGATGCATAACATGCAAGTCTGCAATGCTGTGCACAGCTGCAACCGTCTGCATATAGTGCCGCTTTTCTATCCGGCTTGACTTCCGCCGCCGACTCATGTCGACCCCACCAATAACCCCTTATAATATCTCTCTCCTTTCGAAGATCGCTATCATCTACAGTGCATGTGAAAGCCCATGCAAATGGGCTTCAAGACGATGTAAGACAAGCCCATGTGCACTGGCATGGCAAGCTACATACGTCTGCGTGTCATGCCGCGTGTCCCGTGCGTCGCCAACACCATCAGTGCGTTATTTCTTGGTTAATCATGTGTACATGTCTGATGCGACTTTCAGTATCTTATATTCATTAGAAAGAGCATTTCAATTCGCTTCTGGTGGTGTATGGCATGTGCATGTGCGACGTTGAGCAAAGATGCTAGGCATGTCCGTAGGTAATGCCGCTTGTCCGTTCCGTCGCAACGGCGCCGGTAGCGGAAGTAGACTTTCGTTCTAATTTCGTTATCCCTCATTGGATTTCTAATATCTATGATTCATTTGAAAGGTCTCTTCATGGGGTTTCTGGCGATGCATAACATGCAAGTCTGCAATGCTGTGCACAGCTGCAACCGTCTGCATATAGTGCCGCTTTTCTATCCGGCTTGACTTCCGCCGCCGACTCATGTCGACCCCACCAATAACCCCTTATAATATCTCTCTCCTTTCGAAGATCGCTATCATCTACAGTGCATGTGAAAGCCCATGCAAATGGGCTTCAAGACGATGTAAGACAAGCCCGTGTGCACTGGCATGGCAAGCTACATACGTCTGCGTGTCATGCCGCGTGTCCCGTGCGTCGCCAACACCATCAGTGCGTTATTTCTTGGTTAATCATGTGTACATGTCTGATGCGACTTTCAGTATCTTATATTCATTAGAAAGAGCATTTCAATTCGCTTCTGGTGGTGTATGGCATGTGCATGTGCGACGTTGAGCAAAGATGCTAGGCATGTCCGTAGGTAATGCCGCTTGTCCGTTCCGTCGCAACGGCGCCGGTAGCGGAAGTAGACTTTCGTTCTAATTTCGTTATCCCTCATTGGATTTCTAATATCTATGATTCATTTGAAAGGTCTCTTCATGGGGTTTCTGGCGATGCATAACATGCAAGTCTGCAATGCTGTGCACAGCTGCAACCGTCTGCATATAGTGCCGCTTTTCTATCCGGCTTGACTTCCGCCGCCGACTCATGTCGACCCCACCAATAACCCCTTATAATATCTCTCTCCTTTCGAAGATCGCTATCATCTACAGTGCATGTGAAAGCCCATGCAAATGGGCTTCAAGACGATGTAAGACAAGCCCATGTGCACTGGCATGGCAAGCTACATACGTCTGCGTGTCATGCCGCGTGTCCCGTGCGTCGCCAACACCATCAGTGCGTTATTTCTTGGTTAATCATGTGTACATGTCTGATGCGACTTTCAGTATCTTATATTCATTAGAAAGAGCATTTCAATTCGCTTCTGGTGGTGTATGGCATGTGCATGTGCGACGTTGAGCAAAGATGCTAGGCATGTCCGTAGGTAATGCCGCTTGTCCGTTCCGTCGCAACGGCGCCGGTAGCGGAAGTAGACTTTCGTTCTAATTTCGTTATCCCTCATTGGATTTCTAATATCTATGATTCATTTGAAAGGTCTCTTCATGGGGTTTCTGGCGATGCATAACATGCAAGTCTGCAATGCTGTGCACAGCTGCAACCGTCTGCATATAGTGCCGCTTTTCTATCCGGCTTGACTTCCGCCGCCGACTCATGTCGACCCCACCAATAACCCCTTATAATATCTCTCTCCTTTCGAAGATCGCTATCATCTACAGTGCATGTGAAAGCCCATGCAAATGGGCTTCAAGACGATGTAAGACAAGCCCATGTGCACTGGCATGGCAAGCTACATACGTCTGCGTGTCATGCCGCGTGTCCCGTGCGTCGCCAACACCATCAGTGCGTTATTTCTTGGTTAATCATGTGTACATGTCTGATGCGACTTTCAGTATCTTATATTCATTAGAAAGAGCATTTCAATTCGCTTCTGGTGGTGTATGGCATGTGCATGTGCGACGTTGAGCAAAGATGCTAGGCATGTCCGTAGGTAATGCCGCTTGTCCGTTCCGTCGCAACGGCGCCGGTAGCGGAAGTAGACTTTCGTTCTAATTTCGTTATCCCTCATTGGATTTCTAATATCTATGATTCATTTGAAAGGTCTCTTCATGGGGTTTCTGGCGATGCATAACATGCAAGTCTGCAATGCTGTGCACAGCTGCAACCGTCTGCATATAGTGCCGCTTTTCTATCCGGCTTGACTTCCGCCGCCGACTCATGTCGACCCCACCAATAACCCCTTATAATATCTCTCTCCTTTCGAAGATCGCTATCATCTACAGTGCATGTGAAAGCCCATGCAAATGG
>NW_027134019.1:0-18231 GCF_037392515.1 Haliotis asinina
GGTATTGGCTAGGTCGACATAAGTCGGCGACGGAAGTCAAGCGGGGTAGAGAAGCGACACTATATGCAGACGTTTGCAGCTATGCACAGCATTGCAGATGTGCATGTTATGCATCGCCAGAAACCCCACGGAAAGACCTTTCAATTGAATCATAGATATTAGAAATCCAAAGAGTGATAACGAAATTAGAACGAAAGCCTACTTCCGCTACCGGCGCCGTCGCGACGGAACTACCATGCGGCATTACATACGGACATGCCTAGCATCTTTGCTCAACGTCGCACATGCACATGCCATACACCGTTCGAAGCGAATTGAAATGCTCTTTCTAATGAATATAAGATATTAAAAGTCGCATCAGGCATGTAGACATTATTAACGAAAGGATCATGCGCTGATGGTGTTGGCGACGCACAGGAGATGCTGCATGACACGCAGACGTATGCAGCTTGGCATGCCAGTGCACATGGGCATGTTATACATCGTCTTGAACCCCATTTCCACGGGCTTTCATATGCACTATAGATGTTAAGGGTCTTCGAAAGGAAAGAGAAATTATAAATTAGGTATTGGCTAGGTCGACATAAGTCGGCGACGGAAGTCAAGCGGGGTAGAGAAGCGACACTATATCCAGACGTTTGCAGCTATGCACAGCATTGCAGATGTGCATGTTATGCATCGCCAGAAACCCCACGGAAAGACCTTTCAATTGAATCATAGATATTAGAAATCCAAAGAGTGATAACGAAATTAGAACGAAAGCCTACTTCCGCTACCGGCGCCGTCGCGACGGAACTACCATGCGGCATTACATACGGACATGCCTAGCATCTTTGCTCAACGTCGCACATGCACATGCCATACACCGTTCGAAGCGAATTGAAATGCTCTTTCTAATGAATATAAGATATTAAAAGTCGCATCAGGCATGTAGACATTATTAACGAAAGGATCATGCGCTGATGGTGTTGGCGACGCACAGATGCTGCATGACACGCAGACGTATGCAGCTTGGCATGCCAGTGCACATGGGCATGTTATACATCGTCTTGAACCCCATTTCCACGGGCTTTCATATGCACTATAGATGTTAAGGGTCTTCGAAAGGAAAGAGAAATTATAAGGAGGTATTGGCTAGGTCGACATAAGTCGGCGACGGAAGTCAAGCGGGGTAGAGAAGCGACACTATATGCAGACGTTTGCAGCTATGCACAGCATTGCAGATGTGCATGTTATGCATCGCCAGAAACCCCACGGAAAGACCTTTCAATTGAATCATAGATATTAGAAATCCAAAGAGTGATAACGAAATTAGAACGAAAGCCTACTTCCGCTACCGGCGCCGTCGCGACGGAACTACCATGCGGCATTACATACGGACATGCCTAGCATCTTTGCTCAACGTCGCACATGCACATGCCATACACCGTTCGAAGCGAATTGAAATGCTCTTTCTAATGAATATAAGATATTAAAAGTCGCGTCAGGCATGTAGACATTATTAACGAAAGGATCATGCGCTGATGGTGTTGGCGACGCACAGGAGATGCTGCATGACACGCAGACGTATGCAGCTTGGCATGCCAGTGCACATGGGCATGTTATACATCGTCTTGAACCCCATTTCCACGGGCTTTCATATGCACTATAGATGTTAAGGGTCTTCGAAAGGAAAGAGAAATTATAAGGAGGTATTGGCTAGGTCGACATAAGTCGGCGATGGAAGTCAAGCGGGGTAGAGAAGCGACACTATATGCAGACGTTTGCAGCTTGGCATGCCAGTGCACATGGGCATGTTATACATCGTCTTGAACCCCATTTCCACGGGCTTTCATATGCACTATAGATGTTAAGGGTCTTCGAAAGGAAAGAGAAATTATAAGGAGGTATTGGCTAGGTCGACATAAGTCGGCGACGGAAGTCAAGCGGGATAGAGAAGCGACACTATATGCAGACGTTTGCAGCTATACACAGCATTGCAGATGTGCATGTTATGCATTGCCAGAAACCCCACGGAAAGACCTTTCAATTGAATCATAGATATTAGAAATCCAAAGAGTGATAACGAAATTAGAACGAAAGCCTACTTCCGCTACCGGCGCCGGCGCGACGGAACTACCATGCGGCATTACATACGGACATGCCTAGCATCTTTGCTCAACGTCGCACATGCACATGCCATACACCGTTCGAAGCGAATTGAAATGCTCTTTCTAATGAATATAAGATATTAAAAGTCGCATCAGGCATGTAGACATTATTAACGAAAGGATCATGCGCTGATGGTGTTGGCGACGCACAGGAGATGCTGCATGACACGCAGACGTATGCAGCTTGGCATGCCAGTGCACATGGGCATGTTATACATCGTCTTGAACCCCATTTCCACGGGCTTTCATATGCACTATAGATGTTAAGGGTCTTCGAAAGGAAAGAGAAATTATAAGGAGGTATTGGCTAGGTCGACATAAGTCGGCGATGGAAGTCAAGCGGGGTAGAGAAGCGACACTATATGCAGACGTTTGCAGCTTGGCATGCCAGTGCACATGGGCATGTTATACATCGTCTTGAACCCCATTTCCACGGGCTTTCATATGCACTATAGATGTTAAGGGTCTTCGAAAGGAAAGAGAAATTATAAATTAGGTATTGGCTAGGTCGACATAAGTCGGCGACGGAAGTCAAGCGGGGTAGAGAAGCGACACTATATCCAGACGTTTGCAGCTATGCACAGCATTGCAGATGTGCATGTTATGCATCGCCAGAAACCCCACGGAAAGACCTTTCAATTGAATCATAGATATTAGAAATCCAAAGAGTGATAACGAAATTAGAACGAAAGCCTACTTCCGCTACCGGCGCCGGCGCGACGGAACTACCATGCGGCATTACATACGGACATGCCTAGCATCTTTGCTCAACGTCGCACATGCACATGCCATACACCGTTCGAAGCGAATTGAAATGCTCTTTCTAATGAATATAAGATATTAAAAGTCGCATCAGGCATGTAGACATTATTAACGAAAGGATCATGCGCTGATGGTGTTGGCGACGCACAGGAGATGCTGCATGACACGCAGACGTATGCAGCTTGGCATGCCAGTGCACATGGGCATGTTATACATCGTCTTGAACCCCATTTCCACGGGCTTTCATATGCACTATAGATGTTAAGGGTCTTCGAAAGGAAAGAGAAATTATAAGGAGGTATTGGCTAGGTCGACATAAGTCGGCGACGGAAGTCAAGCGGGGTAGAGAAGCGACACTATATGCAGACGTTTGCAGCTATGCACAGCATTGCAGATGTGCATGTTATGCATCGCCAGAAACCCCACGGAAAGACCTTTCAATTGAATCATAGATATTAGAAATCCAAAGAGGGATAACGAAATTAGAACGAAAGCCTACTTCCGCTACCGGCGCCGTCGCGACGGAACTACCATGCGGCATTACATACGGACATGCCTAGCATCTTTGCTCAACGTCGCACATGCACATGCCATACACCGTTCGAAGCGAATTGAAATGCTCTTTCTAATGAATATAAGATATTAAAAGTCGCATCAGGCATGTAGACATTATTAACGAAAGGATCATGCGCTGATGGTGTTGGCGACGCACAGGAGATGCTGCATGACACGCAGACGTATGCAGCTTGGCATGCCAGTGCACATGGGCATGTTATACATCGTCTTGAACCCCATTTCCACGGGCTTTCATATGCACTATAGATGTTAAGGGTCTTCGAAAGGAAAGAGAAATTATAAGGAGGTATTGGCTAGGTCGACATAAGTCGGCGACGGAAGTCAAGCGGGGTAGAGAAGCGACACTATATGCAGACGTTTGCAGCTTGGCATGCCAGTGCACATGGGCATGTTATACATCGTCTTGAACCCCATTTCCACGGGCTTTCATATGCACTATAGATGTTAAGGGTCTTCGAAAGGAAAGAGAAATTATAAATTAGGTATTGGCTAGGTCGACATAAGTCGGCGACGGAAGTCAAGCGGGGTAGAGAAGCGACACTATATCCAGACGTTTGCAGCTATGCACAGCATTGCAGATGTGCATGTTATGCATCGCCAGAAACCCCACGGAAAGACCTTTCAATTGAATCATAGATATTAGAAATCCAAAGAGTGATAACGAAATTAGAACGAAAGCCTACTTCCGCTACCGGCGCCGTCGCGACGGAACTACCATGCGGCATTACATACGGACATGCCTAGCATCTTTGCTCAACGTCGCACATGCACATGCCATACACCGTTCGAAGCGAATTGAAATGCTCTTTCTAATGAATATAAGATATTAAAAGTCGCATCAGGCATGTAGACATTATTAACGAAAGGATCATGCGCTGATGGTGTTGGCGACGCACAGGAGATGCTGCATGACACGCAGACGTATGCAGCTTGGCATGCCAGTGCACATGGGCATGTTATACATCGTCTTGAACCCCATTTCCACGGGCTTTCATATGCACTATAGATGTTAAGGGTCTTCGAAAGGAAAGAGAAATTATAAGGAGGTATTGGCTAGGTCGACATAAGTCGGCGACGGAAGTCAAGCGGGGTAGAGAAGCGACACTATATGCAGACGTTTGCAGCTATGCACAGCATTGCAGATGTGCATGTTATGCATCGCCAGAAACCCCACGGAAAGACCTTTCAATTGAATCATAGATATTAGAAATCCAAAGAGTGATAACGAAATTAGAACGAAAGCCTACTTCCGCTACCAGCGCCGTCGCGACGGAACTACCATGCGGCATTACATACGGACATGCCTAGCATCTTTGCTCAACGTCGCACATGCACATGCCATACACGGTTCGAAGCGAATTGAAATGCTCTTTCTAATGAATATAAGATATTAAAAGTCGCATCAGGCATGTAGACATTATTAACGAAAGGATCATGCGCTGATGGTGTTGGCGACGCACAGGAGATGCTGCATGACACGCAGACGTATACAGCTTGGCATGCCAGTGCACATGGGCATGTTATACATCGTCTTGAACCCCATTTCCACGGGCTTTCATATGCACTATAGATGTTAAGGGTCTTCGAAAGGAAAGAGAAATTATAAATTAGGTATTGGCTAGGTCGACATAAGTCGGCGACGGAAGTCAAGCGGGGTAGAGAAGCGACACTATATGCAGACGTTTGCAGCTATGCACAGCATTGCAGATGTGCATGTTATGCATCGCCAGAAACCCCACGGAAAGACCTTTCAATTGAATCATAGATATTAGAAATCCAAAGAGTGATAACGAAATTAGAACGAAAGCCTACTTCCGCTACCGGCGCCGGCGCGACGGAACTACCATGCGGCATTACATACGGACATGCCTAGCATCTTTGCTCAACGTCGCACATGCACATGCCATACACCGTTCGAAGCGAATTGAAATGCTCTTTCTAATGAATATAAGATATTAAAAGTCGCATCAGGCATGTAGACATTATTAACGAAAGGATCATGCGCTGATGGTGTTGGCGACGCACAGGAGATGCTGCATGACACGCAGACGTATGCAGCTTGGCATGCCAGTGCACATGGGCATGTTATACATCGTCTTGAACCCCATTTCCACGGGCTTTCATATGCACTATAGATGTTAAGGGTCTTCGAAAGGAAAGAGAAATTATAAGGAGGTATTGGCTAGGTCGACATAAGTCGGCGACGGAAGTCAAGCGGGGTAGAGAAGCGACACTATATGCAGACGTTTGCAGCTATGCACAGCATTGCAGATGTGCATGTTATGCATCGCCAGAAACCCCACGGAAAGACCTTTCAATTGAATCATAGATATTAGAAATCCAAAGAGGGATAACGAAATTAGAACGAAAGCCTACTTCCGCTACCGGCGCCGTCGCGACGGAACTACCATGCGGCATTACATACGGACATGCCTAGCATCTTTGCTCAACGTCGCACATGCACATGCCATACACCGTTCGAAGCGAATTGAAATGCTCTTTCTAATGAATATAAGATATTAAAAGTCGCATCAGGCATGTAGACATTATTAACGAAAGGATCATGCGCTGATGGTGTTGGCGACGCACAGGAGATGCTGCATGACACGCAGACGTATGCAGCTTGGCATGCCAGTGCACATGGGCATGTTATACATCGTCTTGAACCCCATTTCCACGGGCTTTCATATGCACTATAGATGTTAAGGGTCTTCGAAAGGAAAGAGAAATTATAAGGAGGTATTGGCTAGGTCGACATAAGTCGGCGACGGAAGTCAAGCGGGGTAGAGAAGCGACACTATATGCAGACGTTTGCAGCTATGCACAGCATTGCAGATGTGCATGTTATGCATCGCCAGAAACCCCACGGAAAGACCTTTCAATTGAATCATAGATATTAGAAATCCAAAGAGTGATAACGAAATTAGAACGAAAGCCTACTTCCGCTACCGGCGCCGTCGCGACGGAACTACCATGCGGCATTACATACGGACATGCCTAGCATCTTTGCTCAACGTCGCACATGCACATGCCATACACCGTTCGAAGCGAATTGAAATGCTCTTTCTAATGAATATAAGATATTAAAAGTCGCATCAGGCATGTAGACATTATTAACGAAAGGATCATGCGCTGATGGTGTTGGCGACGCACAGGAGATGCTGCATGACACGCAGACGTATGCAGCTTGGCATGCCAGTGCACATGGGCATGTTATACATCGTCTTGAACCCCATTTCCACGGGCTTTCATATGCACTATAGATGTTAAGGGTCTTCGAAAGGAAAGAGAAATTATAAATTAGGTATTGGCTAGGTCGACATAAGTCGGCGACGGAAGTCAAGCGGGGTAGAGAAGCGACACTATATCCAGACGTTTGCAGCTATGCACAGCATTGCAGATGTGCATGTTATGCATCGCCAGAAACCCCACGGAAAGACCTTTCAATTGAATCATAGATATTAGAAATCCAAAGAGTGATAACGAAATTAGAACGAAAGCCTACTTCCGCTACCGGCGCCGTCGCGACGGAACTACCATGCGGCATTACATACGGACATGCCTAGCATCTTTGCTCAACGTCGCACATGCACATGCCATACACCGTTCGAAGCGAATTGAAATGCTCTTTCTAATGAATATAAGATATTAAAAGTCGCATCAGGCATGTAGACATTATTAACGAAAGGATCATGCGCTGATGGTGTTGGCGACGCACAGATGCTGCATGACACGCAGACGTATGCAGCTTGGCATGCCAGTGCACATGGGCATGTTATACATCGTCTTGAACCCCATTTCCACGGGCTTTCATATGCACTATAGATGTTAAGGGTCTTCGAAAGGAAAGAGAAATTATAAGGAGGTATTGGCTAGGTCGACATAAGTCGGCGACGGAAGTCAAGCGGGGTAGAGAAGCGACACTATATGCAGACGTTTGCAGCTATGCACAGCATTGCAGATGTGCATGTTATGCATCGCCAGAAACCCCACGGAAAGACCTTTCAATTGAATCATAGATATTAGAAATCCAAAGAGTGATAACGAAATTAGAACGAAAGCCTACTTCCGCTACCGGCGCCGTCGCGACGGAACTACCATGCGGCATTACATACGGACATGCCTAGCATCTTTGCTCAACGTCGCACATGCACATGCCATACACCGTTCGAAGCGAATTGAAATGCTCTTTCTAATGAATATAAGATATTAAAAGTCGCGTCAGGCATGTAGACATTATTAACGAAAGGATCATGCGCTGATGGTGTTGGCGACGCACAGGAGATGCTGCATGACACGCAGACGTATGCAGCTTGGCATGCCAGTGCACATGGGCATGTTATACATCGTCTTGAACCCCATTTCCACGGGCTTTCATATGCACTATAGATGTTAAGGGTCTTCGAAAGGAAAGAGAAATTATAAGGAGGTATTGGCTAGGTCGACATAAGTCGGCGATGGAAGTCAAGCGGGGTAGAGAAGCGACACTATATGCAGACGTTTGCAGCTTGGCATGCCAGTGCACATGGGCATGTTATACATCGTCTTGAACCCCATTTCCACGGGCTTTCATATGCACTATAGATGTTAAGGGTCTTCGAAAGGAAAGAGAAATTATAAGGAGGTATTGGCTAGGTCGACATAAGTCGGCGACGGAAGTCAAGCGGGATAGAGAAGCGACACTATATGCAGACGTTTGCAGCTATACACAGCATTGCAGATGTGCATGTTATGCATTGCCAGAAACCCCACGGAAAGACCTTTCAATTGAATCATAGATATTAGAAATCCAAAGAGTGATAACGAAATTAGAACGAAAGCCTACTTCCGCTACCGGCGCCGGCGCGACGGAACTACCATGCGGCATTACATACGGACATGCCTAGCATCTTTGCTCAACGTCGCACATGCACATGCCATACACCGTTCGAAGCGAATTGAAATGCTCTTTCTAATGAATATAAGATATTAAAAGTCGCATCAGGCATGTAGACATTATTAACGAAAGGATCATGCGCTGATGGTGTTGGCGACGCACAGGAGATGCTGCATGACACGCAGACGTATGCAGCTTGGCATGCCAGTGCACATGGGCATGTTATACATCGTCTTGAACCCCATTTCCACGGGCTTTCATATGCACTATAGATGTTAAGGGTCTTCGAAAGGAAAGAGAAATTATAAGGAGGTATTGGCTAGGTCGACATAAGTCGGCGATGGAAGTCAAGCGGGGTAGAGAAGCGACACTATATGCAGACGTTTGCAGCTTGGCATGCCAGTGCACATGGGCATGTTATACATCGTCTTGAACCCCATTTCCACGGGCTTTCATATGCACTATAGATGTTAAGGGTCTTCGAAAGGAAAGAGAAATTATAAATTAGGTATTGGCTAGGTCGACATAAGTCGGCGACGGAAGTCAAGCGGGGTAGAGAAGCGACACTATATCCAGACGTTTGCAGCTATGCACAGCATTGCAGATGTGCATGTTATGCATCGCCAGAAACCCCACGGAAAGACCTTTCAATTGAATCATAGATATTAGAAATCCAAAGAGTGATAACGAAATTAGAACGAAAGCCTACTTCCGCTACCGGCGCCGGCGCGACGGAACTACCATGCGGCATTACATACGGACATGCCTAGCATCTTTGCTCAACGTCGCACATGCACATGCCATACACCGTTCGAAGCGAATTGAAATGCTCTTTCTAATGAATATAAGATATTAAAAGTCGCATCAGGCATGTAGACATTATTAACGAAAGGATCATGCGCTGATGGTGTTGGCGACGCACAGGAGATGCTGCATGACACGCAGACGTATGCAGCTTGGCATGCCAGTGCACATGGGCATGTTATACATCGTCTTGAACCCCATTTCCACGGGCTTTCATATGCACTATAGATGTTAAGGGTCTTCGAAAGGAAAGAGAAATTATAAGGAGGTATTGGCTAGGTCGACATAAGTCGGCGACGGAAGTCAAGCGGGGTAGAGAAGCGACACTATATGCAGACGTTTGCAGCTATGCACAGCATTGCAGATGTGCATGTTATGCATCGCCAGAAACCCCACGGAAAGACCTTTCAATTGAATCATAGATATTAGAAATCCAAAGAGTGATAACGAAATTAGAACGAAAGCCTACTTCCGCTACCGGCGCCGGCGCGACGGAACTACCATGCGGCATTACATACGGACATGCCTAGCATCTTTGCTCAACGTCGCACATGCACATGCCATACACCGTTCGAAGCGAATTGAAATGCTCTTTCTAATGAATATAAGATATTAAAAGTCGCATCAGGCATGTAGACATTATTAACGAAAGGATCATGCGCTGATGGTGTTGGCGACGCACAGGAGATGCTGCATGACACGCAGACGTATGCAGCTTGGCATGCCAGTGCACATGGGCATGTTATACATCGTCTTGAACCCCATTTCCACGGGCTTTCATATGCACTATAGATGTTAAGGGTCTTCGAAAGGAAAGAGAAATTATAAGGAGGTATTGGCTAGGTCGACATAAGTCGGCGACGGAAGTCAAGCGGGGTAGAGAAGCGACACTATATGCAGACGTTTGCAGCTATGCACAGCATTGCAGATGTGCATGTTATGCATCGCCAGAAACCCCACGGAAAGACCTTTCAATTGAATCATAGATATTAGAAATCCAAAGAGGGATAACGAAATTAGAACGAAAGCCTACTTCCGCTACCGGCGCCGTCGCGACGGAACTACCATGCGGCATTACATACGGACATGCCTAGCATCTTTGCTCAACGTCGCACATGCACATGCCATACACCGTTCGAAGCGAATTGAAATGCTCTTTCTAATGAATATAAGATATTAAAAGTCGCATCAGGCATGTAGACATTATTAACGAAAGGATCATGCGCTGATGGTGTTGGCGACGCACAGGAGATGCTGCATGACACGCAGACGTATGCAGCTTGGCATGCCAGTGCACATGGGCATGTTATACATCGTCTTGAACCCCATTTCCACGGGCTTTCATATGCACTATAGATGTTAAGGGTCTTCGAAAGGAAAGAGAAATTATAAGGAGGTATTGGCTAGGTCGACATAAGTCGGCGACGGAAGTCAAGCGGGGTAGAGAAGCGACACTATATGCAGACGTTTGCAGCTATGCACAGCATTGCAGATGTGCATGTTATGCATCGCCAGAAACCCCACGGAAAGACCTTTCAATTGAATCATAGATATTAGAAATCCAAAGAGTGATAACGAAATTAGAACGAAAGCCTACTTCCGCTACCGGCGCCGTCGCGACGGAACTACCATGCGGCATTACATACGGACATGCCTAGCATCTTTGCTCAACGTCGCACATGCACATGCCATACACCGTTCGAAGCGAATTGAAATGCTCTTTCTAATGAATATAAGATATTAAAAGTCGCATCAGGCATGTAGACATTATTAACGAAAGGATCATGCGCTGATGGTGTTGGCGACGCACAGGAGATGCTGCATGACACGCAGACGTATGCAGCTTGGCATGCCAGTGCACATGGGCATGTTATACATCGTCTTGAACCCCATTTCCACGGGCTTTCATATGCACTATAGATGTTAAGGGTCTTCGAAAGGAAAGAGAAATTATAAATTAGGTATTGGCTAGGTCGACATAAGTCGGCGACGGAAGTCAAGCGGGGTAGAGAAGCGACACTATATCCAGACGTTTGCAGCTATGCACAGCATTGCAGATGTGCATGTTATGCATCGCCAGAAACCCCACGGAAAGACCTTTCAATTGAATCATAGATATTAGAAATCCAAAGAGTGATAACGAAATTAGAACGAAAGCCTACTTCCGCTACCGGCGCCGTCGCGACGGAACTACCATGCGGCATTACATACGGACATGCCTAGCATCTTTGCTCAACGTCGCACATGCACATGCCATACACCGTTCGAAGCGAATTGAAATGCTCTTTCTAATGAATATAAGATATTAAAAGTCGCATCAGGCATGTAGACATTATTAACGAAAGGATCATGCGCTGATGGTGTTGGCGACGCACAGATGCTGCATGACACGCAGACGTATGCAGCTTGGCATGCCAGTGCACATGGGCATGTTATACATCGTCTTGAACCCCATTTCCACGGGCTTTCATATGCACTATAGATGTTAAGGGTCTTCGAAAGGAAAGAGAAATTATAAGGAGGTATTGGCTAGGTCGACATAAGTCGGCGACGGAAGTCAAGCGGGGTAGAGAAGCGACACTATATGCAGACGTTTGCAGCTATGCACAGCATTGCAGATGTGCATGTTATGCATCGCCAGAAACCCCACGGAAAGACCTTTCAATTGAATCATAGATATTAGAAATCCAAAGAGTGATAACGAAATTAGAACGAAAGCCTACTTCCGCTACCGGCGCCGTCGCGACGGAACTACCATGCGGCATTACATACGGACATGCCTAGCATCTTTGCTCAACGTCGCACATGCACATGCCATACACCGTTCGAAGCGAATTGAAATGCTCTTTCTAATGAATATAAGATATTAAAAGTCGCGTCAGGCATGTAGACATTATTAACGAAAGGATCATGCGCTGATGGTGTTGGCGACGCACAGGAGATGCTGCATGACACGCAGACGTATGCAGCTTGGCATGCCAGTGCACATGGGCATGTTATACATCGTCTTGAACCCCATTTCCACGGGCTTTCATATGCACTATAGATGTTAAGGGTCTTCGAAAGGAAAGAGAAATTATAAGGAGGTATTGGCTAGGTCGACATAAGTCGGCGATGGAAGTCAAGCGGGGTAGAGAAGCGACACTATATGCAGACGTTTGCAGCTTGGCATGCCAGTGCACATGGGCATGTTATACATCGTCTTGAACCCCATTTCCACGGGCTTTCATATGCACTATAGATGTTAAGGGTCTTCGAAAGGAAAGAGAAATTATAAGGAGGTATTGGCTAGGTCGACATAAGTCGGCGACGGAAGTCAAGCGGGATAGAGAAGCGACACTATATGCAGACGTTTGCAGCTATACACAGCATTGCAGATGTGCATGTTATGCATTGCCAGAAACCCCACGGAAAGACCTTTCAATTGAATCATAGATATTAGAAATCCAAAGAGTGATAACGAAATTAGAACGAAAGCCTACTTCCGCTACCGGCGCCGGCGCGACGGAACTACCATGCGGCATTACATACGGACATGCCTAGCATCTTTGCTCAACGTCGCACATGCACATGCCATACACCGTTCGAAGCGAATTGAAATGCTCTTTCTAATGAATATAAGATATTAAAAGTCGCATCAGGCATGTAGACATTATTAACGAAAGGATCATGCGCTGATGGTGTTGGCGACGCACAGGAGATGCTGCATGACACGCAGACGTATGCAGCTTGGCATGCCAGTGCACATGGGCATGTTATACATCGTCTTGAACCCCATTTCCACGGGCTTTCATATGCACTATAGATGTTAAGGGTCTTCGAAAGGAAAGAGAAATTATAAGGAGGTATTGGCTAGGTCGACATAAGTCGGCGATGGAAGTCAAGCGGGGTAGAGAAGCGACACTATATGCAGACGTTTGCAGCTTGGCATGCCAGTGCACATGGGCATGTTATACATCGTCTTGAACCCCATTTCCACGGGCTTTCATATGCACTATAGATGTTAAGGGTCTTCGAAAGGAAAGAGAAATTATAAATTAGGTATTGGCTAGGTCGACATAAGTCGGCGACGGAAGTCAAGCGGGGTAGAGAAGCGACACTATATCCAGACGTTTGCAGCTATGCACAGCATTGCAGATGTGCATGTTATGCATCGCCAGAAACCCCACGGAAAGACCTTTCAATTGAATCATAGATATTAGAAATCCAAAGAGTGATAACGAAATTAGAACGAAAGCCTACTTCCGCTACCGGCGCCGGCGCGACGGAACTACCATGCGGCATTACATACGGACATGCCTAGCATCTTTGCTCAACGTCGCACATGCACATGCCATACACCGTTCGAAGCGAATTGAAATGCTCTTTCTAATGAATATAAGATATTAAAAGTCGCATCAGGCATGTAGACATTATTAACGAAAGGATCATGCGCTGATGGTGTTGGCGACGCACAGGAGATGCTGCATGACACGCAGACGTATGCAGCTTGGCATGCCAGTGCACATGGGCATGTTATACATCGTCTTGAACCCCATTTCCACGGGCTTTCATATGCACTATAGATGTTAAGGGTCTTCGAAAGGAAAGAGAAATTATAAGGAGGTATTGGCTAGGTCGACATAAGTCGGCGACGGAAGTCAAGCGGGGTAGAGAAGCGACACTA
The DNA here is from genome assembly GCF_037392515.1 of Haliotis asinina. Lineage (NCBI taxonomy): Eukaryota > Metazoa > Mollusca > Gastropoda > Lepetellida > Haliotidae > Haliotis > Haliotis asinina. The sequence goes on from NW_027134019.1 coordinate 13,835, forward strand.
TATGCAGACGTTTGCAGCTATGCACAGCATTGCAGATGTGCATGTTATGCATCGCCAGAAACCCCACGGAAAGACCTTTCAATTGAATCATAGATATTAGAAATCCAAAGAGGGATAACGAAATTAGAACGAAAGCCTACTTCCGCTACCGGCGCCGTCGCGACGGAACTACCATGCGGCATTACATACGGACATGCCTAGCATCTTTGCTCAACGTCGCACATGCACATGCCATACACCGTTCGAAGCGAATTGAAATGCTCTTTCTAATGAATATAAGATATTAAAAGTCGCATCAGGCATGTAGACATTATTAACGAAAGGATCATGCGCTGATGGTGTTGGCGACGCACAGGAGATGCTGCATGACACGCAGACGTATGCAGCTTGGCATGCCAGTGCACATGGGCATGTTATACATCGTCTTGAACCCCATTTCCACGGGCTTTCATATGCACTATAGATGTTAAGGGTCTTCGAAAGGAAAGAGAAATTATAAGGAGGTATTGGCTAGGTCGACATAAGTCGGCGACGGAAGTCAAGCGGGGTAGAGAAGCGACACTATATGCAGACGTTTGCAGCTTGGCATGCCAGTGCACATGGGCATGTTATACATCGTCTTGAACCCCATTTCCACGGGCTTTCATATGCACTATAGATGTTAAGGGTCTTCGAAAGGAAAGAGAAATTATAAATTAGGTATTGGCTAGGTCGACATAAGTCGGCGACGGAAGTCAAGCGGGGTAGAGAAGCGACACTATATCCAGACGTTTGCAGCTATGCACAGCATTGCAGATGTGCATGTTATGCATCGCCAGAAACCCCACGGAAAGACCTTTCAATTGAATCATAGATATTAGAAATCCAAAGAGTGATAACGAAATTAGAACGAAAGCCTACTTCCGCTACCGGCGCCGTCGCGACGGAACTACCATGCGGCATTACATACGGACATGCCTAGCATCTTTGCTCAACGTCGCACATGCACATGCCATACACCGTTCGAAGCGAATTGAAATGCTCTTTCTAATGAATATAAGATATTAAAAGTCGCATCAGGCATGTAGACATTATTAACGAAAGGATCATGCGCTGATGGTGTTGGCGACGCACAGGAGATGCTGCATGACACGCAGACGTATGCAGCTTGGCATGCCAGTGCACATGGGCATGTTATACATCGTCTTGAACCCCATTTCCACGGGCTTTCATATGCACTATAGATGTTAAGGGTCTTCGAAAGGAAAGAGAAATTATAAGGAGGTATTGGCTAGGTCGACATAAGTCGGCGACGGAAGTCAAGCGGGGTAGAGAAGCGACACTATATGCAGACGTTTGCAGCTATGCACAGCATTGCAGATGTGCATGTTATGCATTGCCAGAAACCCCACGGAAAGACCTTTCAATTGAATCATAGATATTAGAAATCCAAAGAGTGATAACGAAATTAGAACGAAAGCCTACTTCCGCTACCAGCGCCGTCGCGACGGAACTACCATGCGGCATTACATACGGACATGCCTAGCATCTTTGCTCAACGTCGCACATGCACATGCCATACACGGTTCGAAGCGAATTGAAATGCTCTTTCTAATGAATATAAGATATTAAAAGTCGCATCAGGCATGTAGACATTATTAACGAAAGGATCATGCGCTGATGGTGTTGGCGACGCACAGGAGATGCTGCATGACACGCAGACGTATACAGCTTGGCATGCCAGTGCACATGGGCATGTTATACATCGTCTTGAACCCCATTTCCACGGGCTTTCATATGCACTATAGATGTTAAGGGTCTTCGAAAGGAAAGAGAAATTATAAATTAGGTATTGGCTAGGTCGACATAAGTCGGCGACGGAAGTCAAGCGGGGTAGAGAAGCGACACTATATGCAGACGTTTGCAGCTATGCACAGCATTGCAGATGTGCATGTTATGCATCGCCAGAAACCCCACGGAAAGACCTTTCAATTGAATCATAGATATTAGAAATCCAAAGAGTGATAACGAAATTAGAACGAAAGCCTACTTCCGCTACCGGCGCCGGCGCGACGGAACTACCATGCGGCATTACATACGGACATGCCTAGCATCTTTGCTCAACGTCGCACATGCACATGCCATACACCGTTCGAAGCGAATTGAAATGCTCTTTCTAATGAATATAAGATATTAAAAGTCGCATCAGGCATGTAGACATTATTAACGAAAGGATCATGCGCTGATGGTGTTGGCGACGCACAGGAGATGCTGCATGACACGCAGACGTATGCAGCTTGGCATGCCAGTGCACATGGGCATGTTATACATCGTCTTGAACCCCATTTCCACGGGCTTTCATATGCACTATAGATGTTAAGGGTCTTCGAAAGGAAAGAGAAATTATAAGGAGGTATTGGCTAGGTCGACATAAGTCGGCGACGGAAGTCAAGCGGGGTAGAGAAGCGACACTATATGCAGACGTTTGCAGCTATGCACAGCATTGCAGATGTGCATGTTATGCATCGCCAGAAACCCCACGGAAAGACCTTTCAATTGAATCATAGATATTAGAAATCCAAAGAGGGATAACGAAATTAGAACGAAAGCCTACTTCCGCTACCGGCGCCGTCGCGACGGAACTACCATGCGGCATTACATACGGACATGCCTAGCATCTTTGCTCAACGTCGCACATGCACATGCCATACACCGTTCGAAGCGAATTGAAATGCTCTTTCTAATGAATATAAGATATTAAAAGTCGCATCAGGCATGTAGACATTATTAACGAAAGGATCATGCGCTGATGGTGTTGGCGACGCACAGGAGATGCTGCATGACACGCAGACGTATGCAGCTTGGCATGCCAGTGCACATGGGCATGTTATACATCGTCTTGAACCCCATTTCCACGGGCTTTCATATGCACTATAGATGTTAAGGGTCTTCGAAAGGAAAGAGAAATTATAAGGAGGTATTGGCTAGGTCGACATAAGTCGGCGACGGAAGTCAAGCGGGGTAGAGAAGCGACACTATATGCAGACGTTTGCAGCTATGCACAGCATTGCAGATGTGCATGTTATGCATCGCCAGAAACCCCACGGAAAGACCTTTCAATTGAATCATAGATATTAGAAATCCAAAGAGTGATAACGAAATTAGAACGAAAGCCTACTTCCGCTACCGGCGCCGTCGCGACGGAACTACCATGCGGCATTACATACGGACATGCCTAGCATCTTTGCTCAACGTCGCACATGCACATGCCATACACCGTTCGAAGCGAATTGAAATGCTCTTTCTAATGAATATAAGATATTAAAAGTCGCATCAGGCATGTAGACATTATTAACGAAAGGATCATGCGCTGATGGTGTTGGCGACGCACAGGAGATGCTGCATGACACGCAGACGTATGCAGCTTGGCATGCCAGTGCACATGGGCATGTTATACATCGTCTTGAACCCCATTTCCACGGGCTTTCATATGCACTATAGATGTTAAGGGTCTTCGAAAGGAAAGAGAAATTATAAATTAGGTATTGGCTAGGTCGACATAAGTCGGCGACGGAAGTCAAGCGGGGTAGAGAAGCGACACTATATCCAGACGTTTGCAGCTATGCACAGCATTGCAGATGTGCATGTTATGCATCGCCAGAAACCCCACGGAAAGACCTTTCAATTGAATCATAGATATTAGAAATCCAAAGAGTGATAACGAAATTAGAACGAAAGCCTACTTCCGCTACCGGCGCCGTCGCGACGGAACTACCATGCGGCATTACATACGGACATGCCTAGCATCTTTGCTCAACGTCGCACATGCACATGCCATACACCGTTCGAAGCGAATTGAAATGCTCTTTCTAATGAATATAAGATATTAAAAGTCGCATCAGGCATGTAGACATTATTAACGAAAGGATCATGCGCTGATGGTGTTGGCGACGCACAGATGCTGCATGACACGCAGACGTATGCAGCTTGGCATGCCAGTGCACATGGGCATGTTATACATCGTCTTGAACCCCATTTCCACGGGCTTTCATATGCACTATAGATGTTAAGGGTCTTCGAAAGGAAAGAGAAATTATAAGGAGGTATTGGCTAGGTCGACATAAGTCGGCGACGGAAGTCAAGCGAGGTAGAGAAGCGACACTATATGCAGACGTTTGCAGCTATGCACAGCATTGCAGATGTGCATGTTATGCATCGCCAGAAACCCCACGGAAAGACCTTTCAATTGAATCATAGATATTAGAAATCCAAAGAGTGATAACGAAATTAGAACGAAAGCCTACTTCCGCTACCGGCGCCGTCGCGACGGAACTACCATGCGGCATTACATACGGACATGCCTAGCATCTTTGCTCAACGTCGCACATGCACATGCCATACACCGTTCGAAGCGAATT
>NW_027134020.1:0-18136 GCF_037392515.1 Haliotis asinina
TTGGTGATGCAAGTTTGTTTTTGACTCATTTTTGAGAAAGTAATCTTAATATGTTTAACCAAGAATGACATTCAGCAATAGATAATAGTTCATGGTATGATTCCTATAGAATATATAAAATACTACTCCAGTCGGAGAAATATCTGTCATTTTCGACATCAAAGAAATTAAGATATCAATTTATACCTTTGGTTCAACATAATGGTAAACGAAGGAAGACGTTTTTATATTGAACTATGTAAGAGCCGTCTGTGCTCTCTGTGCAATTTAGACGGGGAAAATGAAATCCATTTTTTACTTGTGTGTCCTTTTTATACAGATCTGCGTGCGACACACATTGCTGGATATTATTTATGTATGTCACCCCCATTAGCTTTCAAACTACTTTTATCAACTGTCCAGCAATGTTATATTAAAGCTGCCCTACTATATCAATTATGCTCTTATCAAACGTAACCGTCGGATATAATGACGTTTTTCACTACTTGTACATAACTTCTATCATGATAATGCTGTTTAAATCACTAATTACTACATATTGCATCACATGCATAATGCCTTTTTTTACTAACACACGAAATAATTATTTCCTTTCGTTTCCAAGGAAAATATGGATCGAAAATGAATTATGGTGGATTTAACCTATGGCAGTATGAAGGTTTACTCAAAGACGAGTTAGCGAATACCAAGCAAGTGGTGTGGCATCTACACTCTTCAAAAGAATGGAAAGGCATAGGTGATTTTGAGAATACTGAAGTCATGTAGCTACGACAAAGCAATACAAATGCACTATTTCTTTCCAAAACATCATCTTTGCGTCACTGTAAACAGGTTCAATGTCAAAATGTGTCAATTTTAACTGTTCCCTTTGTTTTAGAAGCGCTTCAAGAAATAACGTCACCAAGAAAACATGCGAAACAAAATGAACGTCCAAGTAAGCAGAAAAGCATGTGGTGTCGATCTCTATAAAAAGGCAAACGTTCTTTTTCGCCTGGAAAAGAGATCATGCAATGTGTACTCAAATGTATAGATTTGAGGTGGTGTGTGTAAAGCCGTGTAGGTGACAGCCTTGAAAACCACAGGTTTTCAGCGTGTATGTAGATAACTGGTTTAATTTGAAAACCTTTTTAGACTAAAGAAAAGAAAACATCTTTAAAGCAAATGGAATAAAACCCTGTACAAAATCGGGTGGATCGTGACCCACTGTGGTCCGACACATGTTTGGTGGGGTATGTACCAGGGCAGAATGCCAACTATGCCATGGAAGTTTTACTACAGCAGGAATTGGGGCACAAAACGCACAGGTATTGCCATCTTGAAATATTCAACGTTGTCCAACACGCTGCTCTGGTAGTAGTGCCCTGTGACTGCCATTATAGCCGAGTCTCTAAAACAATGAAGATCAGGGTTGGAAGGGATCTTCCGCAACCCTGTTTGTTGTAAGGACACTGAACTTTCAAAACCAAAATTATCTTGATTATTTTTAACAGTAGCAGTAAACACCAAACAAATAACAATCGCATTAATCAGTTTTATTTAAAAGAAAGTTACTTAGGGAGTGGAAACATTAAGAAAAGAGCACACATCTATTTGAATGAGAAATAATACAGAATGATAACAAATATCTCAAAGGTACAGGTCTATGTAGTTTGCATCAACATGTGAACATCTTGGAACATTATCATACATTGCATCAGTGTACCTAACACAAAACTAGATGTTGCTCCATTTGCATTAGAAACTAGTTACACCAATAATGAACACCTTGTTGTAACACCAGCTTTGCACTACATTTGTAATGTGGTCTACAATAAGGACATTAGTATACCTCTAGCAAAAGCTTAATGTCTGTTACAAACTATACTACTCACACTTTGTTAAGGATCACAAAATTTCACAACAGTAATTAAACATAGTTTCATAATTGGAAATTGTATCCATTTAAAACTGGATAAACAATAACATGGTAACCCCTCTTTCCATAAACAGCCAGTTTAATCTAAGCTTATGTACTTGTTACATGAGTGACCATAGAAACGATTTTCATGACACCCATCAACCATTGTGCAAATCATGGAGCAAGTCCATGACAAATAAACACATGTCAATAGCAGGTATGGGATCCTCAACACATACTGAAACCTAGGATCCATGCTTACTACAAGCTCGGGTATTTAAACCAAACTTGACACCACATAACAGTTTTGTGTTGAATCCTTAGCAAGGTGTGAGTAGTATATATTAATGTTGCCCTTAATGTCAAAAACAATAATCTTTACTTGGTATGGCTCTAACCCATTACAAATTATGTTACGGTTGTAATGTCAAATACAATAATCTGTACGTCACAAGGCTCTAACCCATTACAAATTATTATGTTACAGCTGTAATGTCAAATACAATAATCTTTACTTCACACAGCTCTAACCCATTACAGATTATTATGTTACAGCTGTAATGTCAAATACAATAATCTTTACTTCACATGGCTCTAACCCATTACAAATTATTATGTTACAGCTGTAATGTCAAATACAATAATCTTTACGTCACACGGCTCTAACCCATTACAAATCATTTTACAATTTTAATGTCAAATATCACAAATCCTTACTTCACAGCAGCTCCAGTTCCATTACAAATTACATTACAGTGAGTTAGTTTCGTTTGATGCTTTTTTTCACAATATTCTTGCAAATATCACAGCATCAGACATATTGTAATCATTTGGGAATCAAACACCAGGTCTTTGACGTGACGAGTGAACATGTTAACAGTGTTCTCGAAGGTGTTTCAAGGCAACAGGACACTGGGTCCTGTAAGTTTCAGATCTCTGTCTGACCCACTGAAAATTCAGAGGACCCACAGAATAAAGTTACCCAAACATTTCAGATTTAACATTTCTTAGGATTGGCATTGAAATTATTAACATTATATGATAACAAACATAAGATTTCTAAACAGCACACAAGTGTCACATGCCGCAAATAACAACTCCACACAAAGACATTGTGAAATATTCAATCAGACACTGGGGCTGGCGGGTTGGTGATTTCTGTCTGACCACTGGTGAATCTGCCAGATTTGTCAGAGGGTCAGACGCTATTCGTGAACACTGTGTTAACAACAAGGCTCCCCACCAGTCGTATAGTCTCCGTGTTATGTACAGTCAAGTTGACAACATAACTTGTAGGATAAGACTAACATTGTTTACCTTCAAAACTGACTTTTTGTTTTGCACCAACAAAACTAAAAATTTGAAGAGACCCTGACAAATGACTCTTTACCACTTTTGAGTTATGGTTATGTAGGTTATGTAAAACGCCCGCAGCAGGGCACACAGACAGCAAGTGAGCATCTAATCCAATGTGATACTGGACAGAGTTTGTTGTTTAACTATGCAGTCGGCAGTATTCAAGATCTGTGATTGAGGACTGCAACTAATCAAGTCTGGACCAGATAATCCAGTGATCCACATCATGAGCATGGATCCATGCACATGGGATATGATGACTTGTGTCAACCACAGTGAGCCTGAATCAACATTTAATGGACACAGCTCTAATAAGGAATTATTGTCCTGAATTATGGATGGTGTTTCAACCCACACTCTAACATGACAGCAGCATGAAAACATTGAGTCTGGACCATCTAGTATATAATGGCAGTCACTAAATTACCCTCAACCTCCCCTCAGGTGGTATTGTCATTTAGTGACCGCTGAATCTTTCACTATGCCTTTAGCTAACTGCCACTCTTGTAATGCTTTGCAAATATTAAATAACAGTTCCACAAATGCCCTATGATTTTGCTGCTTCAACAATGCCATGGGACATTATGACTTACTGACAAACACACTGCTCCTGAGTAAATATATGTACTTGAACACTTGTACATGTTCATTTAAACGAAAATATCATATGATAATTAATAAACACTGACATTACAAACCACATGCACGTTACTTCTTGTATTTCCTTCTAAACTGAAAAACATTATCATAGTGCTTTCTATAACACCCAAGTCATATTTCTTTCAAACATTGCATGATGAATAAATATCTTCACAACTTATGCTTCATGGAAAAGCACAGCATGGAGTTGTCTCCCCTTTGTCAATAAGATTTGATAAAACACCTACTAATATCATAGGAATAGAGCAAAAAATATATCTTTGTATTTAGGTAAACATTAACAATGACTTGATGGGAGTACACACATACTTGAGCTGAAACCATGAGAGACCCAACTATACAGACATAATATTTACCGTATGTACAGACTATAACTGGCTTATCTACAAGAACAATATACAAGGAGGAACCAGCTGATTAAACAGGTGAGGCTCCCTAACATTATACAGGGTAAATACAGCAAGTAAATCTGTAAATATGTTCTCAAACTACCAACTAACGAAATTTATCTTTGCAGGATATGAGAGTCTTTATGACAGACATAACTAAAATACCTGATTTTTTCCCTTGGATACATTATCTGTTTTTTAAAATGATTCTGTTCAAGTGAAGTCAGTTGCAGTCAGCAGTCTGACATTCAGATAAAGAAAATTGACAAAAAGTGCTGAATTCAAGAATACTGCTTTGTACTGTGTCTGTGTGTGTTTCTGTGTTTCTGTGTGTGCATGCATGCATGCATGCATGCATGCAAGTGTGAGTGAGAGAGAGCTTGCACACTTATCAAAAAGAAATGTATGGTTGTGGGTGTTTCAGTGGTTTAATTTTGTTTGTTGAACACCACATTCAGCAATATCCCAGCTAAATGGCATCGGTTTGTAAAGATTCCAGTCTGGACCAGACAACCAAGTGACCAATATCATAAGCACTTATCTTCTCTCTCTGTGTCTGTGTCCATGTGTGTCTGTGTCCACGTGTCTGTGTCCATGTGTGTCTGTGTCCACCTGTGTCTGTGTCCACGTGTGTCTGTGCCTGTGTCCCACTGTTTATACTTGCCCTAACTAATACCAGGTTCATCGTCCTTGCCCAAGAGGTAACACGCTGCAGTTTCACACAGTCTAAGTAAAGTTAGTCGCAGCATTATTTGTTACACTCCTCTACTGAGGTTTACAAACCCTAGTAGGTGGTTTTGAGATTGACAGGTAAATTTTGAGATTGACCAATCAAAAAACAACTTACCAAATCGTTAAAGTGGACACTGGCACATACCTTTTGAACTGTTACTGTGCTTTGTACCCGAACGATTCTGAAGGCTATTTTCTGCATGATGGCCCCAGGGTCATGAACATGGAGCACACTACAACCATGTCAACAGTGAGTAAACAGTCGCTTTAAACATATTGTTTTTGTCCATGTTCAAGGATGTCAGCCTGCTGAAATATTGACTAATGGTAACCATGTCATCAGAAAGCCCTAAATGCATATACTGTGTTGCATGCATATTTTCGTTTGTTGAGGGATCAGTGTCAGTGACTGGTCCTGCCAAACCCTAAACAGTAGCTGCTGTCTGATCTGTTAGGTTGTCTCATGTTTGATTGTATGGTCGGTCATGGGCCACTCAAAGGTTACCTAACACGACCTCCTACTACGGGTCGCGTTAGGTAGACTTCAGAAGATGAGTCAGATGTTAGGCATTTAGAAGTTGGTACGGAAATACAAGACACAAGGATATGCAACAGTTGTTTGGGATATGCAACGTTTTTAATACTTACACACAATGTTTCTGGGTTAATACTTGCCTCTTCATCGGGTGAATAAAAAATGTTTTTTTCTGAATGATTCACGTGATGAATGCACAAGTATTAGCCCTAAAATGTCGCGTGTAAATAATAAAGAAGCTGCACATCCATAACAAGTGTCTTGTATCAGTAGATGAGTTTACCGAATAATACTGACACTAAATTTACTTAGACTGCAGTTTGACATGGACACCCCTTCTGGACTCCTATCAAGTACTATGTCTCATCCCTCTATAACAGTGCCAGGCAGGACAACACCAGGTATCTCTTGACTTCTTCTGTTAAGCTGGCACCAACCTACTGACCTTCCACTCCACAGGGACTTGACCTTGGAGGTGATTTGGCATTCAGAAGTGAATTGGGTTTCACAGTATTTCAGTTATATCCATGTTGGCAGCTAAACTTGGAAGATAACATACAAGAAATGCAGGTTTTTCCAGATTTCGACACTCATGAAAGTGAACCACATGAATATGACTCAGACAAACCATCTTGAATCTAAACCCAAAACAAATAGATCCAGTCATGACAGAGGACAAACATCTTTCATTGTTTTGGTGTTTCTGCTTTGGGTTGTGCTTTTACTTTCAGGCGAACAATTGAAGTGACAGCCTTAATTGAAACATCAACAATTCAAAATAAGAACATACAGAGTTGTAAGACTGGGTTTCAAACCATCCATGACAATCTGTTTTTCATCTGTTGCCTTAATATTTGATAAAATATAAATTAAAATTAAAATGTCACAAAGCATCTTTCAAAAACTATTTACAAATACAAATACAGGGGGCACACCTGTCTGGGTACAGAAGGCTGGGAGAAAGTCTTTCACAATATTAAGTCTGCATGGGGCACCTGTCTGGGCACAGTAGGCTGGCGTGACCTTAACTTGCCTAATAAATAAGATCCTAGTAATCTTGTATGGCACTGACTTCCTTAACAAACAACATCTGTTAGGGCATAGCACAACAATCAGCACATTTTTAGGTTAATATCACTTATCTCCCCTTCATCACAGTTGGTTAGGCGCTCTTTTGAAATGCAAGACACTAGTTGATGGTGTCATAAAAAGGATAATGATTTTGGATTAAAAATAAAACCTCTACTTTAGATTCTTATGATGTGAAAGATATCAAGACTCATGGATTAAATTCAAAACTAAAAGGACTTCTAAGCCTATGCAATAGGTTTCTCCCAGACACAAAAATACAGCATTCTACATGCATTGAGTGAGTTTGGTTTTACGTCGCTTTTAGCAATATTCCAGCAATATCACTGCAGGGGACACCACAAATGAGCTTCACACAGTGTTTCCATGAGGGAAATCAAACCCAGGTTTTCGGTATGATGAGAGAATGCTTTAACCACTAGGATATTCTTCTGTCCCATTGACATTGACAACAGTTGTGAGTAACATGCCTTTCTATTCCCATGGGATAAAAATGAGTGTCTGAGTGGATCATAAAAAACACATACGACAACAGACCTTGAAATAGATATACGAAGTGTTGCCTTAAACTGTGAATACTCTGTATCTGTAACAGATTTAAAACATATTAACATATAAAAAAATCACCTTCCTCTCATAAGTTTTGGATGACCCTCCTCATCTACCTCTACATTTAATACATATAAGTAAACATAATAACCTAAATTCTGCATCTTAAAACCATTATCAGACGGTATATCCAGAGGGATAAATTGAATTTATCTGACTGTAATGGCAACTGCTTCTGTTCTTTCAATGTGGACAATAAACCATGTGCAAACATAATATATAGGAAATACTCTTAGGTAATTCAAGATATTGTTTTAAATCTCTTCCATCAACTCATTGAAATTGTGTCACTTTAACTACGAGGTACTGTCCAATCAGACTAGTGTTTCCATGTCAGGTAAGATAATATTTTTTATGTGCCTCCCCTCATTCCCAATGACTGATCCCCACCATGATAAATGACCACTTTCTGACATGTCGGAGTCCCCGTGGAGTGACAGCTTCCTGAACAGAGCTTGTGCTACCTCGTACTTATAGGTAAGTGAGTGATTTTACTTTTATGAGACTTTTAGCAATAATTCAGTAATATTATAGCCGGGAACACCAGAAATAGGCTTCACACCTTGTACCCACTTTGGGAAGTGAACTAAACCAGAGAACTGTTCACAACTGAAAGTGAAACAGTCAGTAAGACTTTTACTACAACCTGTTTGGGCTAGTTAAGGGTAAGCAGGCAGGTGCTATTTTCTTACACTATGTTTCCAAAGGTGAGCTCCTGAAAGGTACTCAGTCAGGATTTGCATTCTTCTACAGAAAAAAACAACTGTATTTTAAAACTTCAAAGTTGAAAGTGAAAAAATCAGTAGGAGCTTCATCACAACCTGTTTCGGTTAGTTATGGGTATGCAGGCAGCTGCTATTTTCTTACTCTTTGTTTTTTGAAGGTGTGCTCCTGAAAGGTACTCACTCAGGATTGTGTTCCATGAGAATGGCTGTATACAAATGGTCATGAAAATATGCTTTTGTGATCTCAAATGGAAAAGTGATGGACGGACGAAGCTCACTGGTTAAAGTTGGGGAGGATAAGAAGTCAAGGGAGGTCACTCATTCAGTATCTGGACATGGCAAGCATTGAGAGTTAGCTATGACTGCAAGAGTTACTTCCCTTGTATATTGTGAGCATTTAGGAATGTAACTTAGATGATCAAATATCATGAGCTATTATTGTAACCTTTACTCTGAGAGTAAATCTTCAGCAATTCATACACTATCCTAAATGATGACTCTCAGATTAACAGGTATCATTGCAAAACTTGCAATTAAACACTCATACTACACGTATAAAGCATATGCTGTGTTATTCCATAATTTGTGATCTGCAATGGTTCAATGCCATGCCAAGACAGATTCTGCTGGACTATGAACATATAGTGTAACCCTGTTAATCCACAAACCCTGTACTCTGGACAATTCATGTTGAGAACATGTGAAAACATTTAAAGAATATCACAATATATCCAGTTAGGTCTGGATAATCTGGATGATTTTCCTATGAACCGTCCCATCTGGACTGACACGCTTCCACAGCTTGGTGTAAAAGACAATCAGTGAAGATAAAATAGCCTGGTTTCCCTGTATCTTCTGATGTGCAAACAGTGACTGGCACTGTAGGGTGTGAGACTAGTCTCTTCTCGACAAAACTGTATTACCAGTCCTACTTAAGGGAGCTAACTCTGTTTCATGAATTAAAAGTATAGTGGAAGGTGGATAATTTCAATTACAGTGAACTAACTTTTTCCACCACAAATCAAAGACAATGCAGTTGTCGTAAATTAGTTAGTGGTTAACATCCCATTCTGCTAAATACAGAATGACACAAATTAACCAGACTCATAAAGAAGGTGATGCTTTTTTCAAAAAGATAATTTAGACATAGGCTGGAACTAAATAACAAATAAAGGGATAGCGAACACATGAAGTGCTTATCTTCAGAATTAGTTACGGATTGCAATGATTCTATTAGTTACGGATTGCCAAGTCTGCATGGAGCACCTGTCTGGGTACGGTGAGGTGGAAGAAAGTCTTTCACAATGCTAAGTCTGTATGGGGCACCTGCCTGGGCACAGTGGGCTGGGAGAAAGTCTGTTGCAATGCAAAGTCTGCATGGGGCACCTGTCTGGGCACAGTGGGCTGGAAGGAGGTCTGTCAAAATGTCTAGTCTGCATGGGGTACCTGTCTGGACACAGTGGGCTGGGAAAAAGTCGAGGCTATGCTCAACTGCAAGAACTGGGTGAATTCACCTTTGGCCAAGCAGATTCTTAGCTGATCCCGAGCTGGAGTCCATGGCTTCGCTCGAAAGGGACAAAGACTTCAGACAAGGACATTTGAGGGGACAAGGTGGGATAATGAGTTTGGACCTAATGCAAACAAATGTGTCTGACTTTGTACAATAAAACAACAAGTTGACATCATAGTGCAGTTATCACAGTAGAGTAGGACAAAGTCAGACATCTAGCAATGGTAGGGTACATCATGTACCCTTGTAATGGTACAAATAGTACAAAATATGAAAATGTTGATAAATACTCAAAATGCTATACAACAGCAATACCAAACTGTCACATAATAATAATAAACTTGTTCCACGCACGTTGAAAGATTGTATGCCACTGTCCTCCGAGGTTCATCCAACAGGAGTGAATGTGATCGTCAGCTGACCGAGACACTTCTTCACTTCGGCAGTCATCATTACAGTAAGGATGTCTTGAGGACTCAGTCATGGGAACAAAGAAGGAAATGCAAAACACTTTAGGATATTCTGATGACATAGGTCACCTAGGGCGATGTATATAAGGTCGTTGATGATGTAGTTGAAATGTTTCAAACACTCAAGTGGTGTATAGTTCGTCTGGAGTCACAATGACAGTGTTTGACATCATGTTCTTATTTAGGTTCTGATGCCAATACAGACATCTTGACATTCTTCTGGATTTGGCAAAGGGAATCAACAGCTGATCTTCATATATATCTGGATAGGATTCATTTCTGTATTTGGACAGGTTCCTCTAGAGACAACTCAAATGCCGTGGATGGATTAAGCTTCAAATGGCCATGCTTCTATTATCTGTCATGTAGTTTATGTCAGACTCATCGGATAGAATCACAAAGGTGGGGTCTACTATACTCTGGGTTATCTTCTTTCTGGGGACTATTTAGAATATATTACAGTGAAAGTTCCTTGTATTCATGAAGGACACATGTGAGTCCTTAACCTATTACACAAAGAGAAACTATGAGGAACAACTTGAAAATATCATTAGGTACATTTCCTGACAGCATGACTGAAAGAGGTAGCTCAGCCTAGAAAAGCATGAAGCTGTTCATCTTTGCATCCCATAGTCTTGGCTAACCTGTAAAGATAAAGAACACTGGCATCACATTTTAGCATGTAATTGAGAAAGGGATTTTAGCATCTTATTACAGTTTTACCAAAATCAAATCCATGCAATACTGTGACGGTAATCGAAGAACTCTGTGTCAGCATAACAGTTCTACATGCATACGATGCCACTTCTGCTTGTATCCCATAAAATGTTTACATGCATCCATAATATTTCTTCATGCTTGCCTCACAAGTTCTGTATGCACCCCATATTAGACTTTCATGAATCCCATGCCAGTCTTGCATCAATGCCATGTCAGATTATAAATGAATCCTTCCTCAGATTTACACATACCCCATGTCAACTTTACAGGATTCCATATCATTTTCACATGAATCCCATGTCAGTCTTACATGAATCTCACTTCAGGTTTACAAACATCCCATGTAAAATTTACATGAACCTCATGTAAAATTTACCCGAATCCCATGTCAAATTTACATGCAGTCCATGTTAGGTGTATATGAATCCCAAGTAAATTTTACATGAATACCGTGTCTAGTGTTGGGAATTGGTTGAAATTTCACAGTTGATGACTGCTTCTTTACTAATGAACTATCACTGAAAAATATTGGTTAACAGTATTTTAAAGATTCTCCTTTTCAGGTTGTTACTGCAGATAAGTATAACGTGATGCAACTTGCTAATTTAAAATGATGACTGATAAACTTGATGGAGCCTTCATGAAGTGTTTAGTCATGACTTATCAATCAGTAAGTGAAGAGAGTTTTCTAAAACATGTTTCCAGGTCCTGACAACTTCGAAGATATGTTCCAGAGACTAATTCAGCAGTTCCAAAATCATTTGTGTTCGATTAAGAGAAAATGTGATCGATTGCTTGGTTGTTTGGTCACTGCGACCAATCTTTGATTATTTCAATTAATCAGACCACCACTAACCATGTCAGATTTACATACACTCCATGTTAATTTTACATGAATACCATTATCATTCTCCATGTCATACAGGATTCCTTTCCACTCATCTCGCTTATCATTCATCACATACCTGATTACTTCTTTAGTAAATGGCGTTGGTCCACATGCACACACCAGCAGACTTGCTCCATCGTCCATTGAGGGCATCTCCTTCTTCAGAAGTTCCTCCCGTACTCTTCCCTTGGGCCCCTCCCACTCAGAGTCGGGCTCGGACAGCACATATGTTACAGCCAACCTGCGTGAACCCAAAAGTTAACCAGAATATACAGCTGTGAAGCTCATAGGAGTCTCATGCAGGTTCTTCTGTTGTTATAGCAGGGTTGGGAGAAATATCACACCCAGGGTAGGGAAGGTTCTGTGGTGGGGCTAGATGGAAGTGTTGAGGGGCCTCTACGGCCAGGCTCAAACAGACAGATCTCAGGGTGCAGTGGGTGAGCTGTCTAAGGCGCCAGGCTAGTTATACAGCAAGCTTGGGAGGTGCTGGGATCCAGCCATCTGTGACTGGGAGTAAAAACCTTGGACTCAACTTTGTGTGCAGACTCTTTCAGTGTTGTCACAACCCTTAGTGTACAATAAGCACACAACCCTGCGCACGTAAAAGAATCCATGAATCTGTTGGTAGATGACCAGATGGTGGCCACATGAATACATGCGAACACCTAGTTGAGGGTACAGCAATGTGTAGCACCTTGTAATGGTGGGAAAGTCACATTAACTCAGACTGGATATCTGGTCTACACAAATATTAGCATCTTCAAACAGGATAGAGCGCACCTCCTAGCACCTAACTTTCTCTTCACAGAGGGCGGGTCAAAATACTCCTGCGTGCAGCATAAAACTAAACTCACCCACTCACTCACATATCTTGACTGGAAGCTAAAGATGCTGACAGCTGTGTTCCTACCTGTCACCCTTAGATTGTAGTTCATCCAGCTGATCCTTCCACAAAATGTCCTTTTTCGTCTTGTTGAAAAACATCATTTTAACACGTCTGAAGAAAGAACAAATGAAAGTCAGTGTACACACAAATGGAATTTCCAATGGAACTTTGTCATCTAACAGCAATATTACTGCCCTATAACAATACCTAATGTAAGGATGGACCAGACAATCTAATGACTGATATCATGGGCCTTCAGGATGTGATTACACACAATTAACCATGACAGACAGCTAACAGACTAACATATAATAATAGTAACAGTCGATCTGTATTGTGCATTTATGTACATTAGATGCTTAGAGCACTGACATATCATCCCTGGTCAACAAGTACAGAACATTCTCTGAGAAGGATACAACCAGTTGCCTATACTCAAGGTTCAAATTCAGGCCACCATCATATCATACCAGGCACCCAATATATTGCTGAGTCGACAGAGGCAATTTTGAAGAAACACACACGAGTAAGGTGAGACCATATGTCACATGTGCTTGTTGTGCAGCAGAAATGAGTCTCAGGAGTCAAGCTGCCAAGCACGGACACTCTCCGCCCTACACTGCTTAACTTCAACTGATTGTGACCTGAGCACGACACACAGGACCGTCACAATACAGACAGGAATACAGACACATACAGCTGTCTTTTGACCTACCTCTTTGAGTCCTGCTCCTCCACCAGAGTGTGATACAACAGTCGCACCATGGGTGTGAATCCTGTGCCTGCTGCCATCAGGATTAGCTGAGTGCTCTTCTCGAGCTGGCTGGACTGGAAACTTCCATCTATATCACTCACCTCTAGAGTTGACCCTAAAACAGGCATAAAATATGTCACAAGACCTGGAAAACACAATGAGAACATTTTAATCCACTTTGAAAAGATTAGTGAAACAGATGAGTCAGTTTGGTTAAAACAGCATTTCAATTAATAGGTGATGGAAATAGAAATCACACGAAACCAGCGCTCAAAATATTTACCTGCCTGACTGCGTGGGACAGGTTATTTTGAACACATGCATATGACGATATTTTATTGACAGGTAAGCTTTGATCAGGGCTGGCAAATTTTTCATCCAACAAGCCATGTAGTCTGGCAGAATTTTTTGTGAGTTTCATATGTTAACAATACATATACTTACCAACAGACAGACCACCAATCCAAGGTGTAAGTGCACCATCGGGATAGATCTTTATCATCAGGTAAAACACACGGCCTTGATCTACAAGGATGTCTTGCTCGCTGGATCTCAAAGAAGGTAAAACTACAGTGTAACTTCGGGCTAGTTCCATCCCTATAAAAGACAAAAAAGAAAGGTTTTAATGAAATACAGGTGCATGTAAATCAAAGAGAATAGGTCTGCACATGTTCATAAATCTGGTGAGCGTAAATCTGTTTTTTTATATACCTGAATGGGTCCGTTTCCAGATGTAAGTAGTATCAAAGTGAGTGACAGTGACTTTGTTCAGACCATACAATTCCTGCATATGTATACTGGCTAATACCGGTATGTCTACACTTTTATATGAGAACCTTTTGAGGCATATGTATAGGAGGGTTTCACACCTGAGATGTTATGTTTGATGCATATGTGGTATGACTCACATTGAGACATTAAGTTTGACGCATACATGGTATGACTCACCTTCAGACATTATGTTTGATGCATACATGGTATGACTCACCTTGAGATATTCCGTTTGACATGCACACGATGTGACTCACCTGAGATAATATGTTTGATACATACATGGTATGACTCACCTGGAATGTAACGTTTGATACGCACATGTATGATCCATCTGAGATGTTATGTTACACACGTACATTGTAGTACTCAGCTGAGATATTATGTTTGACATGTACATGGTATGACAGGGCTGAGATATTATGCTTGACACATACATGTTATGACTTTCTTGAAATGTTACGTTAGATATGTACATGGTATGACTCACCTGAGAAATTAAGTCTGATACAAAGATGATATGACTCACCTGAGATGTTATGTTTGATATGTACATGATATGACTCACCTGAGAAATTAAGTCTGATACAAAGATGATATGACTCACCTGAGATGCTATGTTTGATATGTACATGATATGACTCACCTGAGAAGTTAAGTCTGATACAAAGATGATATGACTCACCTGAGAAATTAAGTCTGATACAAAGATGATATGACTCACCTGAGATATTATGTTTGATATGTACATGGTATGACTCACCTGAGAAATTAAGTCTGATACAAAGCTGATATGACTCACCTGAGATGCTATGTTTGATATGTACATGATATGACTCACCTGAGAAGTTAAGTCTGATATAAAGATGATATGACTCACCTGAGAAATTAAGTCTGATACAAAGATGATATGACTCACCTGAGATGTTATGTTTGATATGTACATGATATGACTCACCTGAGAAATTAAGTCTGATACAAAGATGATATGACTCACCTGAGACATTATGTTTGATATGTACATGATATGACTCACCTGAGATGTTATGTTTGATATGTACATGATATGACTCACCTGAGAAATTAAGTCTGATACAAAGATGATATGACTCACCTGAGACATTATGTTTGATATGTACATGGTATCCAAGGGGCACACACATCCGTGTACCTTCAGGCAGCTGTACACAGAACAGCTTTGTGTCATGACTAACGTCTTGTATAGACTGGATCGTGCAATGGCGATAGGACACATCTGGAATTACAAGAGGCACATTAATTGCATACAATATACTCACAGAAACAAATAAGGGAAAACAAGTGTTCCTTTATTCATTTGCAAAGTATCACCCACAGTGCAACACATACCTTGTGAAGAAACCTGGACAAGAAGAAAGGAACACTTGCACTTTCATGTGTTCCCTTACTTGTTTCCATGAGTATATCATCAATGAAGGTTAATCAGTGGAGATTCATGGATATAAAAGGTCCAGAACAACCTTTGCTCCTAGTTACCAAGGTTACCAAAAGTTGGTCAATATTGCTGACTCAGATTATTGCAATCATACAATGTCATGGGCATCATGTTCACTGTATCAATCACGGGATTGTCTGACTAATATGGCGCTAATATGGCAACCGCTGCTGAAGAAGAATGAAATATTTACAACATTCATGTTTACTACTCTAAATTTTTAGGTCACTTACAAGTTGCCTGAAATGACTGGTGTCTACATAATTTCCCAATTTAGGCTATCATTATAATTGAAGACATTGGGTGCCATGTTTCATGAGATGTCAAGTTTGGAAAAGCTGTCACACACATCAACTGGTGTCAGCGTAATCCACCATGCAGGCCACTATCAAACTTGACGACATTGGGTACAACAGTGCATCAGATATTGCGTTAACATGAGTTTGAAAAGAATTTGAAGTGTTCTGTGACCTTGAAAATAAGGTCAAGGTCACCAAAATCGACTGGTGTCTGCATAATAACCAAATGTAGGCTGTCAAGAGATTTGAAGACATTGGGTACAACAGTTCATGAGATAACAAGAATCAAGGTAGACAATATCAAATTTATTGCCCATTTAAACACACAGGTTTGACTGTCAATACTACCTACATGTAAGCCTTGGGCTGCAGCAGTCCTTGAAGTTAAGCAAATCAGAAATACCATGCAAATTAAACAGGTCTGTCAGATACTGAAAACATTTTTATTATTTCATGATTATTTAGATCTTGGTTTGTTATATCTACAGTTGACAGTTTGTTTTTTGTTCTACGAATCATTCCACCCATAGTGTCAAGCTGGTGTACTGAACTTGCTATGCATTTAATGACAAACCTCTTTCTGTGGTCTTCACCAGGGATCCGTGGTCGCTCTGATTGGTTCCCAGTGTCTGCCACTGTTCATCAGTCACCGACTTTGGCATAATAATTTCTACCTTCCCATTGTCCTTGTGTACCTTAACTGCAGAAACACAAACCAGTATGAACAGTCCCTGACAAAACAGATGAAGTCCATACAATCCAAGCTTTGGTGTTAATGTCAAATCAGAGTCATCTCACACCAGGACTTAATGACAGACATACAGACAGGCATTGGTATTGGTCAACTGGATACAGATCTTGTTTGGAATATATTATGCAAAAGTAAGGCAGTGAAATTTAATTCCTGACTGTTTACTTGATTTGAGGATTGATTCTAAGGCTAATATGGACTTCTTTACAATTTTCGAAGTTGTAAGAAATACTTTTCATGCCAACATTCATAATATTTGCATTTTAAAAAAAAGACATCTAAGGTATTACATACTGTACACAAATAGTCTGTTATGGGGACATTTTTTTTACAACTAAATTTGTTTATCTTCAGATTGTCGTGGGAAATTCGGAATTTACAGTATGCACATATTAGGTATTTGTTTTTCAATTCAGTGATTTACAGTTCCAAGGGAAGGTCATATCTGAATTGGAACTAAGCATCTTTGTTTTCATTCTTAATCATGAATCAATCAAATACACTTAAAACTGACAATTCCAGACTTAGTTTGAGAGCTGGGGTTAATGTTCAGCATTATTCCTGCCTTATTATGATGCTAGACGACACCTGGAGCAGGCTCCATGAACCCCTATGGAGAATTGAACCGGCTGTCAACCTTACTGAGCCAGTGGCTTAATCTTGTGCCAAACCTGGAAATCTTACAGCTGGTAGTTTGATAGAGAGGCATATGTTCAGAGTGAACTCTTTGGTCTAAGTTTATAATAAACCTATAATAAGCCTATATAATAATAGCTACGGATTTGCATAATTTTGTTAGATGTCATTTTCAAAAAAGTCTGATGAATAACAAATCGCAGTTCCAGCTATGGACATTCTTTAGGGGCAGCATTCAGAGACTGCTCGTCTGCATTTGTATGCAAGGTGTCAAAATTGTCATGAAGGTAGCAAAATTGCAAAACAGTTTGACACAGAATTGTAATCATGCCACTTGACTTTCCTTCCTTGTTTTCAACCATCTTCAATAAATGTTTCACCCTGTCCCAACAGCAGAATGCTAAATGACTGGATTTTAAAAAATACTCACCATTATAGTCTGGTATGATGGCTTTTTCCAGTTCTAGAACAAAATATATTTAGTGAATTAGTACAATTTATTGTAAAAAAAGTCCCCACATTTCGAAAAGTGTTAATAATATCATGTCAGTCACATTAAAATAAAACTCTTAAAAGATTATCCGATTGGTAGTCTGATTGATTAGTTGACTGGTTGACTGCACTTTGCTAGATATATTCTGGCTATATGATTTAACAATATTGAACAATATTGGAATTAGTCATCAGTCCACTTAGTCTTCGAGTGTAAACACATGGGCCCAGATTTTCGAAGTTCACTTAGAGCTAAGATAGTCTTAAACATAATGTGAATCTATGGCACTTACGACTATCTTAGTGTATAGAGAGATTTGAAAACACATGCCTTGAACACTTAATCTTCATGTTCCAGGGTGTCAGAAAGTCTACACACCCAGTCCACTTTTCACAGAATCAAGACACCAAATCTACTTTGTTTTAAAACACCTGAACACTTTATCAACACATTCAACAGTGTCACTGAGTCTGGACACCCAATCCACTCTA